>NW_010530271.1:5832-73217 GCF_000687285.1 Phaethon lepturus | reverse complement strand
CTAGTGTTTCTGTGATTCTGTGATTTCTGTGTTTAGTGTTGGGGTATTGGGCTGGTGACTGTGTGAAGAGCATCAGGCCCAAAGCTGCGCAGGAGCTTGTAGAAGGTAGTGGTGGTGTCTCTGTTTTGCTGGGATTTCCCATTACAAGCTGCGCTTGCGTCACAGGCTGACCAACTGCAAATCCATCATTGATTTCTGCAAGGCAAAATCAATAATTGCCTTTTGTACTGAGTTTTATGCACAGTGAGACTGATCTGAGTGTAACTGATTTGCTTATTCAGAAACCATTGCTTTCCAATACACTTTTGGAGGATTTATCAGTAAAAAAGAATCCTTCAAAACAACAGAACCTGAAACAAAGCCCAGCTCTACAGATGAACAATTATTTTTTGCTAAGTCTTGCTGGATTTTTTTTTTAGGATACTTTTAGCAGCACTGTATTTGTTGTGATGCTGTATGGGTCTGTTTGTTTTGATTGGATGAACTGATTTATGGGGTTTGTCTTAAGTTTATCTAAGTTGTTAATTAGATGAAGATTTATTTTGCAGCCTGAGCTGTGGGTTAGAGCTGTGCAAGCATGCTTCTGCTTTTGAGGGGCTGTCACCTGGGGTGCCTGATCTGGGCAGTGAAGAGCTGTGCAGGCGGCTAACACGAGCATCGCTGTTTGCCGAGACCTGACCACTGTTCCCAGCACTTCTGGCTGCTTTTCCTGTTGTCTGAGCAGTGTGAGATGCCCAAGTGTTCAATCCAGGTGGGTGATTTGTGGGTTCAATCCAAGCGGGCTTTCATGGCCAGCCGCAGAGCAACATGCACAGATGCTTACCTCCCCTCGCTCCTGAATGTGGGGAAAACCTTGTGGCAGGAGGAGGGAAGAAGGTGGGGGAGCTGCAGACTACAGTGGTGGGTTGATTTTCCCCCTGATGCTCCTTCGGAGTGAGGTGAGCTGTGACTGTCTAGAAGCTAAAGCTGCTGCAAGGAAAGGCCTTGGGTTTGTTTCTCTTTAGAGAGAAGAGCAAAGCCAGGCTTTTAACGCGGGGTAGAATCAGAGGTTTCCTCCTATTCCTTGTGCAAGCTGGATTAAATGGTGAAAGCATTTTTTTACTCCCTCTCTTCATTTAAAATCGCTTCCTTGATTGAAGGGAACATGCAGGCTGGAGCTTTGGACTATGAGGAGAGCCGCAGCCCTGGCAGCACAGACGGTGGCTGCTGACAGCAGAGATGAGGACTTTCCTGGCCACGCAGAGCAGCCCTGGGAAGCTGCTGCCCTGCAGGCAGGGCTGGAGGTTGGTCTGTGCTTCCCAGGGGCCGAGGTGCTGACCTTCACCCAAAGCCAAGCACGCAGGCATCCCATGAGGAGTCCTCATGGGTGTCTGGTTGGAAAATGTGCTGCTCCGCAGGCTCTAGAGTGCAAGGAAAGCCTCTTCAGAGATAGCAGGGTGGTAGCAGGCTTGCAGTTGCCCTGACTTGATGCTTCTAGGTCAGCTCAGAAGCTTTCCAAGTACAAACCTCACATGAGAGTTTTGCAGACAGTAAGCCCTCTCCGGGCTTCCCACAAATCCATTTTGAAGGACCGGATCATTGCTGAGGCAGTGCAGGGCTGCAGCTGGCTTTCTAGCTCACAGCTCTGGGGGCTTGGGGGAGCAGGGAGGTCTAGCAGAGAGGAGGCTCGTGCTGCTTTGCCTGTGGGTTTGTGGGACCACGTGCAGTAGGTGCTGGACCAAACCCTGCACCCCTTCCCTTGCTGCTGTGAGCCACCCCCAGCGCCTGCATCCTGCCTCTGAATGGCATTTGTGCTTTGGGATTGAAGGGTTTAAATATAGTTTTAATAGAAGCTTTTAAAGCTGATCTAACAGTTTCATCACTGTTTTGAGTGAGTGACACTTCTGTCAATTTGTTTCAAACAAGCCTGCAGAAAAGGCAGGGAAAAGGGGAAAAATTGTACCTGGGGGAAGGAGGGGAAGAATGTGAGCAGCAGGCTGCAGGGAGGAACGTGTTAAATTTGAATGTTCCCTTTCTGTGACACCGAGTGCCCAGTGTGTGTCCCCCGTGATTGGCACATGACCAAGGGCGAAGCCTCCCGTCCAGATCTTTCTCTAGATTCCTTACTGATATAAAAGATTGCTTGAACTTGGCTGCTGTGCTTCTGCAGGGGACTTGGGAGGCTGTCTCTCTTTGCAGCAGAGTTCAACTGTAGCGTGTTTAACTGAGCATTGTTGGGCAGCTTCGAGCCAGGCTCAACCTTTGCTCTGTGTCCCTCTATGAGGGTGTCGTGTATTCCCAGGCTGATGCTGGATGGGGCTTTTTGAACTTGCTTACCCCCACCCTTCCTCATGTAAATTAAATGTAGCCAGTGTGAAAACAGGGCGATGCAAGTGTCACCTGGCTTGCGGTGATTTTTATGTATAACCTGCTTTGCATGTAGAGAACCAAAGGTTGCAGTATTTCAGAGTTAAGCCTGCGCTGAAATTCACTGGATGCTGTGCAGAATGCTGTGACTAAAACTAAGTTCTCCCCCGCTGTCCCCAGAAACTGGGCAGAGGGATGAGATGGTGCATCCTGCAGCACTGCATCTTCAGAGGTGATTAAGCGATGACAGCCATGTGCTGCAGAGGATCATTTCCTATTCTGGACTGTGGTGGAAGACTGAAATCTGTTTTAAATTGAGACTGAAATTAGCATCCAGGAAACAGTGATTTTTATTCAGCAATTTTAGCTTTGTATTGCATTTTTGTGTCCTGTAGGTCTTTTCCAAAGGAAAAGACGATTCCCACATGCTGGTAATCATTAAGCGTTGTTGATTTGCAACTCAACATAGCTTTTATTTATGGTGGGCAGCATGTTTGCACACAGGCTGCAACTGTGGGGGGCCAGGGTGACCCTGGAACCAGGCTTGCTTTTAAGTTCTGCCTTTGCTGTTGACTATGTTGCAAATAACTGAGAGCGTGGAAGTCACCAGCCCTGGCTTGGCTTCCAGGCCGTTCTGTGACACTCTAGGGCCCTACAGGGCAACAGAGAGACTTCCGAGGAGCCCTAAATGGCTATGGATTTGTTGTTATGCACATTGGGTTTGGATTCATACCAGAAGCTCTTGTACCCTATAAATAAGAATCCAAGAGGTCAAAAGTTTGACTCTTTACCCCTGGCTTGTTAAGAAGCTGTACTTCTCCCTTTATTGTAAGCTCTGGTTGACTGTTGATCTAGCTGCAGAAGGAGAAATTCACTTTAGCTGTGTCACTTGTTGCACATCAGATAAAATCTCATCTTTATCTCTTTCATATCTAGCTCGATGCTTGGGTTTGCCTTTCCTTCTAAGTGTTTGCAACTTGTTTACAGCCTGCCAGTGTTTTGCCTTTTGCTTTCTTTTATGTTGGAAGAAGCCAGAGATGGGTGTCTTGGTTATGTTTGTATTGAGTGAACATTATTATTCAGTTTACCTCGGTTTGTGTTTCCTTTTAGGTATTTTGTGGAGAGATTCCTTCATGCCACATGCTGTCTGTGAGTGCTAGCATCGCAGCTCTCTGCAGTGCCATCTGAGACCATACAAGCTGGACACAGTGATGGGGGACTCTCCAACAAATGCTATGGATGGAGGCATAGACACGTGCTGCAAGGACACGCAGACTGAACTGTCAGAGCGGGTAGCAGCCATAGATGTGGCTGTTGGCCCAGGCAGAAGTGACCAAAATGGTGAAGACAGCACTGAAGAAAATGACACAGTCTTTTCTGATAACGTACAAGACATCCAAAGAAATGGAGTCAACAGTGACGTGGGAATGAATGAATTTCTGCCTTCCCAACAGTCAGAAGATACTCACTGGAGACACGTTCCCAAGAGACCTCTCACTAGACCCCTCCTATCAAGTAGGAAGTTGTCTCTTCAGGAAAGATCATCAGGAGGTTGTTTGGCTTCTAGCAACACTCCAGGTTATGGTCCTTATGCCACAGGGCCATCACCACGTATAATGAGGAGACCAACGATAGAGTCCAATCGAGTCTCCATATCAGATTCCGAGGTAGGCATGTTCTCCCCCATAATTGTGGTGTCGAGGTAAGGTAAGTCTTTCTTAACTGGTAATGGGAGTCTTTGTTCTTTTGTACTAATAGATCTGAAAGCATGGTTTTTCCTAAGGGGGGAAAAAAATCCCTGAAAGCAGGGGTTGTATTAGCTTGGAATGGCTGAGCACCTTTGCATCCATTCCCAGACTTCTGCTAGGCGTAGCGCTAGTCCTGACATGGGCTCCTTTGGCCCTCCACCTGCCTGGGGTAGTCCCGCTGGGGGGCCAGGACCCGTGTTGTGTAGTGGTAGCATGCAGAAGGCCTGTCAGGCTGTTCAGAGAAATGGCTGTGGCCAAATGGCTTTGCTGTAGTGTCCCTGCTGTATGTGCCCTTTGGGACTTTATCAGTCACAGCAGCTTTGCTGCTGGTATTTTATGGATTTAAGCTTCTGGAGATTATGTATCTCTTATTGTGTTTTGCCATTATTGAAGGCATGATTTAATTTTATAAAGAGCTTAAATGCACTTTAACAGTGCACATTAACAGTAGGTGTTTCCTACTCCTGTCAGGATTTCCCTTTGTCTTTAAAGCATGTATAACAGAGTGGTAATGGAGGGCCATGACCCCACATCCTTCAGAGGAGTGTCTCTGGGTGTCTGCAGCCGTTCCTGCTCCTCCATCTTGCAGCTGCTCTCCCAGTACCGGACCTGGGCTCAGACGTGTCCCAGAGGTGTGACACACTGTTAGTGGTTAAGTGTATTGAAGGAAGCGGCTGCTGGTTGCAATTCCATGTGTTGTGCTGGGTGAGGAACCTGTCCCCTTCTGTTGTCTCGAGGAAGGACACGGAGGAAAGCATCTGCAGGTGCAGCTTTTCTTTCCAGCCTTTCTTTCCTGCCAGCCTGCATGCCATGGCGTGCTGTCACAGGGAGCAGAGAGAGGGGCTGCTCGGACCACGCTGCCTGGTGGTGTGCCGAAGATGCCGAGACTGCAGCAGTGCCTATGGGAGAGGGGCGTGCAGATCAAACCAAGACTTCACAGGGCTTTCTCTGAAAGCCAGGCGTGATGGAGGTGGTGTAAATGAAGACAAAATGTTTTGTAAAATGTTACTGGCTAGGGAAGGATTTTAAGTAGGGAATGGGCTGTCTGGAGTATTGGAGAGGGAATGTCATCTTTGTGGGGCTGGCAGCTGGTTTGAGAAAAAACATAGGCTCGCACCTGAATTATTCCCCCAAGCCCAGGCTGTGTGTTTCCTGAGATTTTTATCTGCTATTTGTGGAGGAAACCCTCTCAAGTTTTCCTTGCCTCGCCATTTCTCTTCAGATGCTCACCCACTGAATTCACCTCTGCTGCTGTGCCTGGGCACTGAAGAGGGACAGAGACAGCAGCTTGCAGGCTCAGGAGCAGTGCCCATCTACTCTTCCTCACCCAGTTGATGGGGAACATGTTGCTGAACGTGGCTCTGCCAGTGCCACTGTGACTATGTTGCTCTTGGGCACTGTGCTGCTCCCAGCTACGATGCCCAAATCCTGCAGTGGTCCCGCCCTGTGTCATAAGGGACCAAAATCACGGGAGTTTAGATTTTTGCCAGGGTGGGTCTAAGTGACCTGGAGCATAACATGTGTGTGGCTTGGTGTTTCCCTCCTGAGAAGTGGGTGTTTTCCCCTTGCACATTTGAGAGGACGGGTGCTGTGCATGAGCAAATCAGCTATTGTCCTCTGGGAAATTTTGCAAGTCACTTAAGCTGTGAGATGGGTCATGGCATCCCGGGCCAGTAAGAGTCTATCTGCAGAAGGTGCACTGCAGGGGTTGCAGCTGCTTTGACGGCAGCCGTATGCTTTAATAAGGGAGATGTGGAGGGAGGGGAGCCAGTCCTTGGAAGCAGACGTGACTCGTGTGCCAGCTCTCCCATCCTGCAGTACTTTGTGTCAGGAGTGAGGCTTGTCTGAAATCTGTTTCAGAGTAACTGCAGTCGAGTGTGACTAGCACAATCCCATCTGCAAGCAAATTCAAAATACTCAGTCCTCTTCCACAGCATCTGCATCCTGGGGAGCAATAGTTACTGCCTTGGGGTAGGAAATGCTTAGTTTGAAATGCAGATGCGGAGCCCTTCATTTCCCTGCTCCTGCAGCAATTCTTTATGCAGTACTGCGTTTTTAATGGTCACTTTGATATAACTATTTAAAGCCCTGCTCCGGTGCAGCCCAGATGCTTAACAAAGCTGTGCTCATTGGAAACCATCATTCATATTAATGGGGAATTGCTGCGGTAGGAGGGGGAAGGGAGCCCAGGCAAGAGCTGTACGTGTTCGGAGGTGGGCGCTCGCCCGCGCAGTGGTGCTCTTGAGAGCTGTGCTTCATCTTCCTAGCTTATAGGGACAGTATATGGATCCTGTAAGGAACAGCAAAAGGTCTAGGAAGATGCTTGTTTATAGGATAAAGTTTGAGGCTGGCCACTGAATAATGAGCAATAAGTGTTAGGTGTGTGACAGCAAGGTGAGGATGCAGCCTGTACGCAGCCCGGCTCCAGCGTCCTGCGTTATGACCTACCGGTTGCTCCTAAGTGGTTGTTGCATTTATGGCTGTGAGAGGCACTGACAGTCCAAATCTGAGCTATACAGCTAACCAAGATACAGCAGGGAACTCGGAAGAGAAATGGAGCGGAGAGCTTCTGCTCTTATGTGCATTTGCTCAGGACGTTTGCTGTAAGCAATTAGCAGAGCCTTGCATGTGGGCGGGGGAAGACTGAGCAGAGACAGGAGGTAGGGGCAGGGCTTCCAAGGGTTACGGGGGACCCCATGTTGAGGCTTTTGGTCCTATGTGGGATAAAGTAACGCTGTGATGAGAAAGATGATTGTGGTGTACTTAGCAGCAGCTGCTGTTGTGTTTTCTGTTGATCGTTTTGATATGCAGAGCCTCATTGAGCAGGGAGGCTGGTAGGTCACTCAAGATCCAGCTCACTGGTCACGGCATTGCCCCTGGTCTCCCTGCAAATGACTCTTTGACACATCTTGTTCTAGGCAAGCTCCGCATTTTTAGTCGAGTCAATGTCCCTCACCTGCTTAAAGCCATCTTGGAGTTGCTCCTTTCTTCTTGCACTGAGTATCCGGCATCATCAGTCAGTGCCTTTCAGAAGGCAAGACACCCATCGCTCCGACTCATGGCTGCTGCCTGAGTGAATTACAGTCTGTGCAAAAATGAAGATGAAGCTCATGCACATTTGGGCTTTATCAGTGGCACATGTTCAGGTACCATCCATCAGGAGCAGAGATGGATGGCACAGCTGCGTGTCAAAATTTCCTGTGTTATGCCGATAGCCATCTAGGATTGAATCTGCTTTCTCTCCAGCGATAACAGGAGTGGTGGCTCACTGCCTTGCTGTCAGCGGTTCTGTATCCTTCCCTGATCTGGAGAAATAATGGAGAGATGTGCTATGGGGACATAGAATATGGGGATACAGCAGAGGGGAATTTTCTGTTGTTCTTTGCTGAATTATGGAAGAACCACGTGTTCAGTGAGAGAGATGCCGCTGAGCTTTTTAATGCTGGTTTAATACTTGTGCACAGGCTGGGAGGAAAACTTAGGGATCAGAGGGCCAAGAGCTGAAGCTGAGCATGACACTGCAGGCGGATTCACTCAGTGCTGTGAGTGGGCAGCGAATTGGGCTGTCCCGTCCCTGGGACAGATACAAATGCCTGCCTTCCTGAGCAGGATTTCTTGGCTTTGTTATTTAGGAAGATGGTGGCTCCTGAGCTGGCAGGGCTGCAGCAGAGCCATGACTTGTTGTCTTGCAGGGAGGCAGTTCCAGATTAACCGAGCAGAGCCACCAATTAGCTAATTGCCCTGGGATAAAGAGTTGGCAGCTGTTGGTGTCTTGCAGCCGCTGCTGACAAGTCTGGATCTGCAGTATTAACTCTGCAAGAGAAGTAACCCATTCTGCTCACGTTACTGTGTACTTGATTAACCTGATCTGTCATATCTCTACCAAAATTGATTGGTAATCAAAAAAATTTCCTGCTTGTTCCCCTGCTTTCTTAGATTATTCATGGACTATGGCCTGGGAAGTCCTTTCAGCACTGACTTCTCTGGTAGGAGTGCCCACTACGCTGGTGGGATTTCTGCTGCCTTTGCTGCCCATCAGTCCCTCTAACAAGGGAATGGCTTCGCCTTTAGCTGTGGCACAGAAGTGCTTAAGCTGAAGCTTAAGGGAACATAACTCTGCAGAGCTGAGGCACAGGCCCCAGAGTTTACGTTGCTGGCCCACATTGCTTCTGTTTATGTGATGTTCCCAGCTCCTGCTTGGTGCTGGCAACACGGCGAGAGGAGAGGGTTTTCCTGGGGCTGCTAAAAGCAGATCTGCTTTGCTGCACAGATGATGCTCTGGTGCTTATATGTACCAGGGCAAGACTCTCTGAACACGTTTGTACAGACTGATGGGTGTCTTGTCCCCATGTTTGACAGAGCTTGTCCCACCTAAAATGGCAGGGCTTGTATCTGTGGAAGGGTAGAGGTGCTGCTTGTTGGAAAGTGGCATTTGAAGATGCAATGCTGTTTGTTATTTGTTTTTTATTTATTCTGCCATCCCAAACCAACCTCCAAGCCAAGAAAAGTCTTACTTGGGGAGTGACTAGAAGAAGAATAAAAGATGTCTTTTACCAGACTTTGTCCCCAGACCTGCCAGCACAGTTTTATACTTTCTCTTCTACAGTCTCTTTTGGCTGAATTGTCCTTTGTTTCACACATTCCCTTTCTCTCCCTGCATCCACCCACTCCCTGGCATCCCGGTGGTTCTAGCCCCAGCATCGTGTGGTCTCTCCACCCTCTGGGATCAGCAGGAGGTCGTTCCAGCTCCCCACTGCCTGGGTGGCCCCACACGTCATGGCAGCGGGCTGGGGCTGTGTGTGCTTTAGCAGGAGTGGAGAACATGAGTCAGGCCACCCCTCGTTGGTGCTGCTGCTGGCCTGAGCATGCAGGGAGGAGGACGAGCTGACAAAGGGAATTTTCCTACGCTTGATGTCCATGGCTTATCCCAGAGGCATGGAAAATAAATCACTTCTTTGTCCTTTCTTTCCCTGGCTTTCCACATCTTTATCGTAGGCCTCCTGCTTGTTCGGCCAACTGGTTTGAAGCAATTGGTGACAGGAGCTGTGAGAGGCAGTGCTTCAGTGCGGGCTAATCCAGGTCTCACACTTGTCCAGTCTATAGGAGCTGCCCAATTTTCTTCATAAGGCTGTGATTTCCTTGCCCTGCACAAAGGTAAACCCAGGTGGGGACCAAGGCAGTGGCAGAGACGAAGCGCCTAAGCAGCATAGGCTGGAGGGCTTTGCCTTCCAGCTCCACGAGTCCCCCAGACTAGTTTCTTCTAGAGGTCTTACTGCGATGCTCAAGCTAGATCTTGAAAAGATCAAAGATACTTGGAAAATATTTCTTCAAAGAAGATTCCCCCACAGGCACTGCTAATTTCTTTTCCTTGGGTTAATTAACCTTTATTTAAAGTTATATTTCCAACTTGCTTAAGGGCAAGGTTTGAGAGCAGGAAAAAACCCAAAGCTGCAGTTGCAGAGGGGCTGGAAAGGGGCTGCCTTTGTCCCACCAGTCCCAGTCCCCTTTTATTCTCCTAGTCACTCTCCCAGTGATAGCCCACGGGTGCCCGGGCTCCTGCATCCAGCTTCGGGGTCTCGAGTGGGTGAGCCCAGACAGCAGTGCTGAGTCTCGGTATTCCACTTTGTGCCCAGCCGTGGCCAGTGCTCGTGCCAGCAACCAGTCGTAGTGCTGGGCTTCCAGTATTGCACTTGTTTTTGGATGTTGTTAAAAACCTGTTTATTTTTCTGACCTCCATGAGCACTGGGCTTCCTGTGTTTCCTTCTCTGTCCCTGAACAACTTTCTAATTTGTATTCATTGCTGCCCTAATACCCCTTTTCTGGCTTTTATTTTCATTTTGTCTGTTTTTAGAACTGCTTTCACTTCCCCTTCCAGAAAGGATGAGTTTAAACCAGTGTTGTCTTCATTACTGGCTTTTAGTTCCCAATTTTCTTTCCCATGCTTTTCTTTAAAGTGTATCTCTGAATTGCTGAAACTTACAATTCTTTTCAGATTGGTGAATTTGGCTTCTCTTAGGGGGCAAAATTCTCCATTATATATGTGTGTAGGTAGGCAGTGTGGTTGTTTTCAGAAATGTCTTACTTTGGAAACCAGCTCTGGCTCTTCCTTCCCATCCCCGTGTCCCCCCTGGACAGCAAAGGCTCAATTCTCAATTTCTCAGGGTTTCTATCACCCAGTGGTGGCAGCAGTGGATTTATGGAATTGGGCCTGGACTCTGGACGTCCCTGTACTTTAATGATTTTTGATCAATTTTTGTTTTCTGTGGCATTGATTTCCTCCCCTCGTCTCCCCTTAAGTAATACCTTGGATATGTTAACAAATGGGTCATCTTGTTTTTTAAGGCAGAACAATTATTGCACACTTGGACAGACAGAGCGGTCTAATTTGCTGAAAGCTTTTCATTAAAGGATCTCATTAAGGTTCTTGCTCTGTTTGTGTTTATCAGCAGTTACAAATACATTGGCGTGATGAAATCAAGAGAATTGTACAATGTTATCTTTAAGAAACACTTGGCCCAGAGATAGGTGTTTCTCTCTGATAAAGGAGAGAGGAGTAGTACAATTATCCCACTTCCTGCAGGAGAACCAAGTAATAGAACAACCATGTCAGTCTGCAGTGACACGTGGCAGGAGTCGCTTGAGCTGTGAATTATGGTCTTCTGGCAACGGGAAAAAAAAGGTAGAAAGCACCTATAATCTGGTTTGATTTTTGCTACGCTCAGCTCAAGTGCTCGAAGCATCACAGAAGCTAAGACGATAGTGCTTCTCATCGCTAATTATCTGAGCGGAGAGCGATGGAGGTGTGGATCAGGTAGGGATGCAGCGATAGCGAGTGTGAACTCTTGGAGGCTGTGCTGCAGACCCTGTCGTTGCCTTTCCCTTGGAACCTCTCTGGGTGTTCCCATCCCAGTATTTATCCATCCTTTTCAAAAAAACATCCCCCAAAGGTGGGTGTCTTGGCATTACTCACAAGCTCCATTTAGCAGCAGTGAAAGACCAGAGAGATGCTTCAGGTAATCAGTCTGGTGCAGGATGAGAGTGGTAATTTCTAGCCAGAGGTAAGAGGGATGGTGGGAAGGTGATGCTCAGGGTCGAAGGAATTGGTGCCTCGGACACAGGGACAAGGCATAGTCCCTCCTCAGTTGCACTATGTGCTTTGTAAGGGGGTTTGCCCAGCTGGGTGGACTACATCCCACCCAAAGGACTCTGCTCCTTCAGGAAGGAGGGAAGAAATGCCGCTGTGGCTCCCTCATGTTGGCAACAAGCAGCAGTGAACTTGGTGCTTTAGAGATGCCACCTTGACTTGAAACAAGGTACTGAGTGCAGACCAAAGAGTATATGGCTACATGTAAAAGCCTGTATTTACTCATGCAAGTAATCCCCACTTGGGGGAGGAGGCCTGACAGCAGGACCAGGTCATTGCATGCTTGTTTGAAGAGCAGGAGATACTGGGGTCGTTGGAGGCTTTCTCAGTGGGGTAGCCGCTTTGCCTGCCTGTCTCAGCCACACTCTTGAGCATTTCCCTATCTCTGCAGCACTGCGGTTTTGCACAGGACAAGGCGAGGGGTGTGAAGCCGAGCACGGGTAAACCCAGGGCAGGAGACATCAACAGAAAACTGTTCCTGCTTAATTTGTGAAAATCACCGCGATGCAAAGCACAGTCTTGGGCTGGGAAGTGAATCTGCTGGCCTGGGGTTTTCAGGGGAATTTGTCCTCTACGTGCCCATACCCTGGGCTCCTATGTGCTGACCTCTCCTTTGGGGAGCAGAGTCCTTTCTATAAAATTCAATGGCACTTTTCTTTTCCGTGTAGTTCACTGGTCTTCTGTTTTACATCTTGGCCTTTGCTGGGTCATGGTCTCTTCTCTCTTGTCGCTCCTAGTTCTGATGGATTGGTTTTTGACTTTGGAAAGATCTGTGCTTTGCTAGCAGCAGAGTTAATACACTTCTGCAGTCCTGTTACTCACAGTTGACTCTTCTTCCCTGTCAGGGAAAAATCTTCCTTCACTGGAAACAAAATCGAGATTTAAGTAATACCTTGTATTCCTGAGAAGCCACTGCTTGCAAGCTTAAAAAGTCATTAGTTCCCCATTCCTTTATTCTCCTGCACTGTGATGATTGTTTGCATTAGGAGTGTTTTCTGATTGGTGATGAGAAAGTCAAAATTATCTGCTGCATCCATGCTTTAATGCATCCTGAGAGACAGAGGAGTGTGGCTTTCAGTGAGGATGCTGCACAGGGATGGGGCCATGGCACCCCCTGTTCTTACAAAGAGAGTGAAGGCATCTGGCACTGGCTTTGCTGTCCTGGCACTGCTTCTGTAGATTGCAGGACTATGTTGAGGTTTATGGAAAGACTAACCTACCTGCCTGCATATTTGGTATCAGCTTTGGTCCCAAAGAATTGCCCGGTGCAGAGGTTGGAAGTGAATTTCCAGCCTGCATTTAGTGCTTTAGCAACCTCAGGGAGAAAGAATGTATTTTAAAATGCTGCGTGGGGAAGTGTGTCCCATCTAAGGCTCTATGTGTGGTGGTTGGAAACTTCCCCCCTTCCCTCACATCACTGAGTTTGGGGCCATCCCCTCCCCTGAAATGCAGTTAAGTGCTATCTGTTAAGTCAGGACCAAGGCAAAAGCCACTGCAGCCCACCCTCCCCAGTGCCGGCGCTGCAGAGGTCCTCACAAGAGCACTTGGACTCTTTGCCAGGAGCTTTGCCCTGCAGCGAGCTGTGTGCTGTCCTCCTACGGACCCTGTTGCAGTGGCTGAGCCGGGCAGGTCCCCCGGGTGCTCCTGGGCAGCCGCAGGGAGAGCTTGGTGCAGGCAGCGCATGGTGCCCACCCTGCACTCGTGGTCTTGAGCCTCCCAGGCTTCCGTGGCTTCTGGGATTTTTTTCCTGTAATTAGTGAGGGTGGAGGGGTCATCTCTGGGTGAAATGCAGCTGTGGAGGTTTTGCTGCTGCTGTGTTTTCTGTTAGGTAGTATGATGCTAAAGGAAGTGGTGGACTTAACGTCAGATGGCTGCATAGCTCCTCTGTTGGCACCTGGGGCCACTGTCACTCCCTGCATGGCTCCCGGTCTGTCAAGTAACTCAGCACCCCATCATTACACCCTTGTCACAGGTTGCTGGGGGGGCTGCATCCACCACCCTTCCACCCCTGTGGGTTTCATCTCTGTGTAGCTTGCAGACAGATCAGGCCTGCTTAGGGGTGATTTATTTTGGTAAATACTGTGTTGGCTGAAGGGAATCCATTATTGTGTTGCATTGCAAAGGAGCTCAGCTCTGTGTCCTCCTCAAAGAGCAGCCTGCGATCCAGGTGAGGGTTCCCCTGGGTGCAGCCCCAGTCTTCGTGCACAGCCCGCAGAGGGTCCCTGTGGCTCATATTGGGAGGGGTATGGGCTCATGCCGCAACCCTGGGTCTTGCGTGGGTGCCTGGGTGCTGGGAGCTGCCGGCCCATGAGAGCCCCATGAGCTGGGGATGGGTGTTTTTCTGCTTGGTATTGAACACAGTCCAATGTAGATGGTTAATGTAAAGAGGCGGGGGGCTGCTGTCAGGCTCACAAGGACCTGGAGCGATGCTGGGGAATGAGGGTGGAGGGGCCTCAGGCATTATGCCAGCACAGCCAGAGTCAGAATTCAACCCATAATTGCTTTGCCTTGGGCTGCCAAAAAAATTCAATGCTTGTAGTGTAATATATACTGGTTTAAATACGATTTAGTCTTTCATTATTCAGCACTCTGCCTCTACTTGATGCTGATTCAAACTCTGTCATTTCCTTTTACCAATACTCTAATTATGTTCTCCTTTTGATCTGCAGGACTGTGTGCAATTAAACCAGTACAAGCTGCAGAGTGAAATAGGCAAGGTATGTTACTGGAGCTCGTGTTTGTCGCAAACGACCTGCATGCACAGACGCTAGTACAAGTGGAAAGACTGTGCCATCCTGAGACTCCTTGCAACTTGTGTTTGGTTTGGGTTGGGTTTTTTGTCATCTTAGTTTGAGCAAGTTGTGTTCAAGGTCAAAGTGGAGCTACCTCCTCTGGAATCTGAATTTATTTTCCTTCCCTCTGAAGGTGGTTAAGCTGGCTCCCTTCCAAGGTGTTTGCTTGCCAAATATAACACTAAGAGCCTTTGATGCGTTAATGCAGCTCAACAAGGGAAGAAAACCAAAAAAAGATCAGGGCAGGTGTTTGGTCCCCATCAGGACTAGTTTAAGTTTTTATGCCCCTGAAAGAGATGCTAATTTAATTCTAGTCCATGTTTAAAAGCTGCAGAATGATTCAGAAGAGATTCCTCCAAAGTTATTTAGAGGTCTGGGCTGGTGAGCAGTTCAGACACCTGCACATTTGGACATCTGCCACCATTGCAGATGGGTCCATGAGTGACAGTGCTGTCTGGAAGCTGTACCTACCTTTGCAGTTGGAACATTGCAGTCAGAAGATGCTGCACCCTGAGCTGCCGGGACCTTCACCAAAAGTTTCATTAGCCCAAACTTCTTTCTGAAGCAAGAGGCCCTGCGCTGTGGGAGGAGGCACCCTTACCACCTGCACAGCAGGCTGTGTGTTTGGCTGCTGGCAGTCAGGGTGTAAGGCTGGAGATACCACTGCTGGTGGTACAGCAGATGTCATCTGAAACTCACACACAGCTTCAGACCCACTTACGGCTTTTGTCATTGGCTTAAGTATGATTTAAGGAGAGTGTGAGGCTGCCTATCTGGTGGATTTGCCCCTGCTGCCTCCTTCCCTGTGGGTCGCAGTGGGCAGATAGGCACCCAGAGGTTGACAGAAGGTCTGCTGGACCTGCAGCAGACCAGGATCAGTCAGGTGGCTTGTCGGTCTCCTCTGAGACCAGGACCTTCATTCCAGCTCTCAGTGGAGTCAAGAGAAATGTTTTGAAGCCTGTAGTGTTCATCCCACTCATTCAACAGGCATCTGTCAGGGATACCTTGCCATGGTGTCATGTCTTGCTTGCATAAAATGTATAGTGCTGCCACAGAACTGTGAAAAAACAGTGATTTGGATGGAGTTTGCATTCAGGCTGTCACTGGAGCTGTGGATACAGCAGCAATCCAGGTCTGCATCTGCCTGGGCAACATCCAGTTAGTGGAAAGCAGGCAGCTGGTCCTCACTGAAGTCCATTTGCTATCAAGACATGGAGCGGTTTTGTGCTGGAAATGGTCTTGTGCAGGAATACAGGAAAGGTGTTCATGCAGAATTTCCAAACTTGCAAATAAAAAAATCTGCCTGAAAATTATTCTTTCTGCTCCCCACCCATGTTTGACTTAAGACAGACACAGTGGCTTTGGCTCAAGGCCGGAGTTGATGGGCTAACAGTTGACTCCTCCAGACTTTGTTAATTCTCAAATGCCCAATGGCTCCAAGTGAGCTGCCAGACTGTATTGCAGGGTCACATCACCTGCAGACTTTGCTCAGGGGTAGGCGTGGCCTGGGGCTCTGAAGGTTTTTTTTCTCCCCTGTGTAAGGCCTCAATCTACCAGCCCTGAGCAGCAAGGACACAAGATGAAGCTGCTGAACTGACTGTGCAATTTGTGTTTATTTTTAGGGTTCCTACGGTGTTGTGAAACTGGCCTACAACGAGAACGATGACAAGTATTATGTAAGTGTCTTCTCCGCTCCTTGTTGCTGCTGCTCCTCATTCCCCTTTGCTCCCATGAGAGCTAGGTCCCCTCTGCCTTGCTGCTTTTAGCATATGCATTTCTGATTTGGGTAGCCTGCAAGGAATTGAACCTCCCTGCTGGGCATGGAGCTGCTGCCTGTGTGCCTGCGTGCGTGCAGTGCCAAACGGGAGGGAAATCGGGTGGGCTGCCTTATATAACAGGCGGGGATCTTGGAGGCAGACTGCAGGAGTGTATTGCTGATTTGTCTTGACATTTTCTAGCTATGAAGCAGGTCACCTGAAATTAGAGGCGTGTGGGTGGTGGTATGCAGCACCTGCTGTGCATTGGAAGAATAGACTGGAACTAGCAGGTGTGTTTTGCAAGGAAACGGGCATTTATCAGAAAGGCACTGAACAGTGTGGCCCAGCTGGGCAGTGCCTGACTCCCCAGCATTTAACCCCCTTGCGGGATGCCTCTCTGTACACCGAAAGGGACCTCATTGTCAGGTCGTAAGGTGTAGGGTGCAGTGCAGAAGGCAAACCTTGGCTTTTAAATCTTTTGCTGGGCTGAAGCCAGAGTTGGAGGGTTTCAGGTTTAAAAAGGCTGCTTATGCTGAAGGCTCCTTGTCTGTCCATCCCCTTTCAGAGGCAGGTAAATCCTAACCACCTCAGCTGAGATTCCTGCAAAATCTGTCTACAGATGTGCTCATGTCCTGTTTTCTTTGGACTGAGCGCGCGAGCTGGACAGCTGGCAAAAGGAAAGCTGGCTTGCTGTGTGTGGCTGTGCCTGAAGGCTTATGGCAACAGATTTCAGCAGTTTCTGGTGGATCCCAGGGCAGGTATCTGCAGAGCAGAGCTGGGTGGTTGCAGTGCTGTTGAACCCAAACTCTGCTGCCCTCGATGCAGCCCTGCCGGTCTGTCCTTGCGCTTCAGCTGCTCCATACTGTGTTTGGTGAGAGGGGTCCTGCTTTCGCTGCTGCCATGGAGTGGCCTCATGTGGGCGAAAATGGGACTGTCAAGGCACCTGGGCAGACTTGTGTGCTGCTTCTTGTCCCAGCGCATAGAGCTGTTGGCCTTTGTACAAAGGGGCAATAAGAATATGCCATGGAGATGTAAAGCATGCTCATTCTCCGCCTCTCTCCAGCTAGCTTTTCCTCCCTGACTCTTGGATTTCCAAGTGACATGCCAGGTTGGGTGTGAATTGTATGCCTGTTAGTATTTGTTAGCCGTTTCATGCTTCCAGCAGGCATGAAATTGCAGGAGAAAAGTCTTTAAATGAAGGATGGAAGACATGAGACAGAAATCTGGACAAGGTGCCCTGGAGCTGGCCAAGCAAAGGAACCACAATTCTTTCCATCTGCTGTCCTTTCCAAACTGACTCACCCGCCGCTGCAGAGCGGTTGCTGTTTCCGATGGCTCCCTTTCTCTGCTGCCCTCCGAGTCCTCCCTCCTGTGCCCTGCAGCAGGATGGTTTTGTTGAACGATGGTGTCAGCCGTGGCTTCCGTGATCCATCTGTCCCGCCAGCATAGGCAGTGCCAGGACCAGCGGCACAGCATGGGAACACATCACATCACACATTTCCAGCTGAAAACTTTTTTGCTTTGAAAATTGTCATCTTTACATTTTGGCACTGCCCTTTTGTTCTGGGAATCTTGATGCTGTGCTGTCGGCTGCCCAGAGTGGGCAGGGCAGTTGTCACAGCTCGGCAGGAGAGAGCTGGGTTTAGGATAGCATTGCCTGCTGTGTTCTTGTCCATGTTTTGGATGTAGGTTAATGCTGTGGATGTAGATTCAGCTGGTCAAATCAAAGCCAAAAGTGAAAGCCTGCATCCAGGTTAGCCTGGTGTGTGTTAGTTAATCCCCACTTAATCTCCACTTCTTTTTCTAATCTAAGCAAACGCTTTAAAGCTACTGCAGCCCAAGAATGGCTCCCATGCCTGGGCACTGTTTCAGCCTCGCTACCTGAAGAGGGACGGGGTGTGCAGACCCTCTGACCACCAGCATTGCAGGGACATGCTCTTTGGTTCGCCCATCCCCCTTTTGCGGGGGTTAAGGCAGGGTCTGAACCAGATCTCAGCTGGGACCCTGAGGCTGTGAAGGCGATCCTGGGAGGTGCATGGAGTGCTACAGCAGATGGAGAGATGGGACCAGAGCGAGAGCATAGGCAGTGTCTGCCTGTGTTTCATCGCAGTGGATGTTAGCATACGGGAGAGGAGAGGGCAGATGGCTGTGCTGCTGCCGAAACACAGTGATGCTAAAAACCTGTGTTTCATGTACTTGCTACACTTTCGGCTGGGGCAGCGGGAGCTTTCCCCCTTCCCCAGCTGCAGTCACATGCAAACAGACTGTCACTCCTAACCCTTCCAGGTGCCCCTGCTTGTGTTTTCCAGGAGGGCAAGCCACAATCGAGACACCTCCACTTTTCCAAGGCATTAAAAAAGCCCAGGAGCTGGCAGACTTTTTAAAGCTTCAGAGAAATTGTAGCCAACTGCATTACTGGCTAATGGTTGCTTAGCTCCCCACACGTGCCTCCCAGTGTGTCTGACCCACGTGCTCTCCCAGCGCTGAGATAACTTCCATGCTGCTCTGCTTATCGTTCCCGTCCAAGGCTGCATTGCAGCAATGCACCCTGACCCCCTGGGTTTATTTTTCCACAGATTTAGCTCTGGAGGGTTGTTTTTCTCTCAGTAGCGAAAAGCAATAACAGATAATTGGAGGAAATCAGCCCTTGGTTGTCCTTTAGTGAGCAGCCCCTAATAACCGATTCACATGTGCAGGGTTTTAGCATGAGGCCAGGGTGTTGCTGCCTGCTTTATTTTCTTCAAGGTAGTGTGCTGCAATAAAAAGGAGCAAAAGTTTAAAGAGAGAAAAAAAATTTTTGTTTTGGAGTATAATTTAGAGAGTGACTCCTGATTCTTGCTGAGGCATGGGGCCCTTTGCTAGCTCTCTTGGAAAAGACAGATTTTATATGTACCGGGAACTGAACCTAGCTCCTGACAAAGCAAAAGGAAAGATTTCTATTGCTTTTAATGAGTTTTGGATCTGGCCTAGAATTAGGAAAAGCTCTCAAGGAAAAAAGCTGATCACCACATTTAGGAAAAATGTAGATGAGTTTTATTTACTTTGTGGGTTTTTTCACCTTCCATTAAAGATGAGAGAGTGCTTCCAAGAGCTTTATCCTTCATTGCTGTGAACAACCACAGTGCCGCGGAGGACTGTGAAAGTGTGCTGGCTTACATCAGCAGATGCAAGGAACGTATTAGACCAAGGAAATTGAACTTTCAGCACCAAATATGTGAGCCAGTGCTCCCTCCAAGGAGGAGACCCCATTGGGATGCGGAGCTGGCTCCCAGAGGAGAGGTCCCTGTCCTGTGCTCGGTCCCTGCTGCTGCTGGGCCACGTGAAGCTGTTACAGCAGCATCCGTGAGGCTCTGCCAAGGAACCCTTTACAGCTGGAAAGGTTTCAGTGTCTCAGTTTGCAGGAGATGCTTTGACAGTGACTAGCGGGAAAAAAAGAAGAAAAGCCAAGCTCTGTGAAAAAGCAGAAAATAAAAAGCAAAGGCAAATGTGTCCAGGCAGAGATCTAGTTTGGAGTAATTGTGCTGATGGAATTTGATTCTGTGATGCCTCGGGTCATGTCTCCTTCCTATTTTCAATCTCTAAATCAGCTTGCAAAGAAAAGTGGTTATGATACTTCTGGACAAAAGCAACAGCATTGTAGGTAGTCAGTGGGTTTCTCTTTTTTTAATCTGGTTTCTAAGAAACAAGATTTATGTGATTGTGCTCTCTGCCTCTGTACCTAACAACCTTTGCATGGAGGGCTGTTTTTTACCACCTCTCAATAATGGGGGGAAATTCCTTCCAAGTTTTTCAAAAGACATGGCTGAACAAAGTGATGCTGCTGAGAAGGTGGCCAGCAGCACACCTTGAACTTTCTAGCCCATGAAGAACCCACTTTGGTTGCCATCCAGGTGGGAAGGGAAGGAATGGCTCCCATGTTTCTCATCTTCTTGCTCACTTAACAGCTACTGAACTGCTGCCAGCTGCACTCCAGTGCAGTGAGGACCAGGGACATGATCTCTGGTTTGCTGTTCAGCAGTGTGGTTGTGAGGAGCTGGGTCACCCGGCGTAAGAGCAGGAGCCTTCGGGAGATGGCTGGAGGCAGGCGAGCACAGCTGTTCCGGGAAGGCATCCCAGCTGCGGTGCTGCCAGCCCGGGGTGTCATGGCGTGGATGAGGCACAGCCTGCCAATGTAATTCTGCTGCCAACATGACAAGTGGTGTCTGGAACAAAAGGTTCACAAAAGACAGAGGCAGAAGCAGGATTTTAGGGGCATGGCAGCTAAACCTGTCTGGTTTAGGCTTTTCTCTCTGTGCATAGCACTCCCCTCTCCTAGCACAGCTTCCCTCTTAGCCACTTTCTCTGAGGGATGTTGTTGTTCAGACAGAACGGGTGAGGATGGGCTGGAAATGCTCTCTGGTCTGCTCAGCACTACCACAGGGTGCTGTCACACACTAGCAGAGCATTTAGGTGGTGACCTTTGAGCAACATTCCACTCCCCTGCAAGCTGCAGGTAGGGACTATGCACAGGTATTCTGCCCTTGCAATGCAAGCCTCAGCAAATAAAATGACATCTTAAGGGCTGTGAGAGCATCATAAGGGATAGATGATAAGTTCCCTTGGCTCAATTGATTTTATCACCTTTCCTTCCCTGAAATAATGGCCATTTTGCTGTTGTCATTACCAGTAACAGGATGCAGGCTCGAGGTCTTGCTGTTGTGAAAGCTGCTGTGTACCAGGCATCCCTCCTCTCTGTAAACCTGGGATCTCCTTTCCCTCAGGCATCCTCACAAAGCAGCTTCGCTGTGGCTTCCAGCTGCAAGGTTGCTAGGAGGAGTGCAGTAAACTTTAGATAGTAAACGTACATCAAAGGAAAGCACAGGGTTCCTGCTGCCTCTCAAAGGAAAATGTCACAACCCATGTCCACATGTGAATAGTCGGAAGGAAGGTGGGTGCAAAGGCATGTGTGGAGGAAATCTCCTAGGGTCCCTCTTTTCCTGAGGAAACTGAAGCAATGCTTGCCAGTGCAAAGGGAAAATCCCTTGGCTTGGCTCTGCGCTGGTTCTTTATCAGAAAGACATTATATGGGTAATTAGCTCTGCTTGTGAGTACAAATGTCTTTGGCTCTTTCATGCATGTGAGCCTGGAAGGAGAGGTTTGCTGAAGCATCCCTGTGTTGCTCCCGATACGCGCAGCTGCAATTCAGGGAGGAAGCGTTGTCCTGCCAGCTTGTGCTGTAATTAAAGTGAGGCTTCACTGCCATGTGCTCTCGTCTCTGCTCTTGTGATAATTAAGTGGCTCTAGCCCATTGCATGATGAAGTTTGCTCTTTGTCCCCCGTTTGAGTTTGAAAGCGCAGTGGGACAGATCCTCTTTTCCGATCCAGCCCTGCTTGTGTAGTAGCAGATACTGGTACTTTGAAGTTCATATAAACATGTCCTGGTGCTTCTGCCACAGCAGTAGAGCTGGTTTACAGTCAGCTCACCTACGATACAGTAACCCCCACTCATCTCCCCATCGCCCCTCACAGCATCCTTCAAGGAGTTTGGGTGACAGCAGTAGCTCTTGTTCCCTTTGTTTGTGTCCCCGAGAGCAATTCTTGTCTTTGCTATTGTTCCTCTCTGTACCTTCCTGCTCCCTCCAGCTGCTCCCCAAGAGCCTGCCCTGGGACGGACTAGCCTGAATCAGGCACGTCTGGTGGCAATGGCTCAGTTCCTCAGGCTGGGTTCCCCAAGCATTCATGCAACTTGGGAGCTTTCAGCAGCAAATTGCATCTTCTATTTCTTCTTTTTCTAAAGCTCCTTACCAGAAGGCAGGGAGGACTCAAGGTGGGATTGGAGCAAGAGGAGCCTTTTCCTCCTGGGCTGGCGATGGCTGAAAGAGAAATAGGTGTACCAATTGCTTTGATTTTTCCCATAAATTTTCATTATGAAGAGATAAAAATGGGGAGTGTAGGAAGTTCTTCAGTCTTGGTCCTGGCCATCCTTGGAGGTGGTTGCACACATCTTGGATCCTCTTTCAGTAGACCATGAATCATTTGGCTGCCTGTATTGGACACAGCACTGTGCTAAGTAAAAGATAAGCATTTCTGAGTCTGTCTCTCAGCACTGTTATTTCCAACAGTTGGCTCAGGAGCTGTCAGGCAGGATTGAGAACTACACAGTGTCTCTTCTCAATTACACGGGTGCAAATCCAGAGGATTTCATTGGATCAGTACCAAAAATAACAATCCTTTCAGTGAGCCACGATCCTGGCTGCAACAGGAACACTGACAGGAGGTGGGGATCCTGGGGCATGCAGTGGCATTGGTGCCAGGAAAAACAGCTTGGGAAGGAGCTCACCAAAATGGTTTTGGTGACCTGTTCCTGGAGTACGTGTTAAAAAGAGGTAGTGTGCAGAGAGCCTGCCTCCATGGTATTAATGCAAAATTCCTTGACATTTGACTGTATCCTGCAGGAGTCCTTGGTTAATTATATTTTGCAGGGATCACTCCAGTGTGAATTACAAATTTGGATGCTTATTTAGTAAGTGTAACTACCTATTCTAGGGGAAAGAGCAAGTGACCATCCCAGCTCCTGGGAGTGTAGACTATTTTCTTAAGCAAATTGTACCATGAGCTGGTTTCTCATTAAATATTTATCTGCTGGGCCAGTTGGGGCTGTTTGAGTGGCCCTCAAAAAG
Organism: Phaethon lepturus; assembly: GCF_000687285.1. Classification (NCBI taxonomy): domain Eukaryota; kingdom Metazoa; phylum Chordata; class Aves; order Phaethontiformes; family Phaethontidae; genus Phaethon; species Phaethon lepturus. Next base: position 50,771 of record NW_010530271.1, on the reverse strand, counting down.
GTTATTAACACACAGAGCAGATGGAGTCGCAGAGACAGTTTTATTAAATATCGATTGCCTTTTGCCACCATGCTAATGCCAACTGGATGGCAGTAAAAATTACCCTAACTCCCTCCCATGCCTCAGCTGCCTGGGTTCACAATGGTATCAGCATACAATCAGGTATGAGAAGGGAGGGAAGCCCTTGGCAAAAACCCATTTCCCTCCCTGTGCCTTCCCCGTGCTCCTGCACAGAGCTGGCTTTGCCATTTCTGATCTTGCGGGGATGGATGCCTACGAAGTGTCTTGTTCCTGGTCTTGGGTATGGTGCTGGATCGCACTACAGGTGCGCTGTATTGTTCTGGCAGCATGGAAGAGGTTTATGGGGCAAAAATAGTCTCTGGGAATACAAAAGGCCTCCCCAGGCAGCGCAGAGCTAGTGAAAGGGCTGTGTCCTCACCCTATTCCAGGTCTGTGATGTAGGTTGCAAGGGTGTTAGCTGTATGGCTGTGACATTCCAGCTTTTTTGCTTCCTAGACCCTCTGGCAAAGCAAAACATAAGGTGGAGCATCCTTGAAGTGGCTGACTTGCAGCATGGCCGTAGCATCATCAAAACCAGCAGGTACATAAAGGTCAGCTAGAGGAACCCACCTCTTCCCTCAAGCTCCTGCCCCAAATGCAGAAATTCGGCTCCTTTTTCTTTGTCCAATTTAAAATAAATCAAAACCATTTGTTTTTTCATGGGAGAAAGATGAACGAAACAAATGGTTAGCAGTGCTTTTGGGAAGGCCTTGGTCAACATCTGTGTGTGTCTGTTGTGGCCACTGCTAACCAGAAGACTTTTCCTCTAGGTTGAGGAACAGACCTGAGCCAGTCCCTGATGCCCAGCATACTCCCGGGTCACACCAATGAACACTTTGGCTCTTGTTCACTTTTAACACTGCTTTTTCTTCTTCCTTCAGGCTATGAAAGTCCTCTCCAAAAAGAAGCTCTTGAAGCAGTATGGATTTCCACGTGGGTATCTCTCATTTGGACATCTGCCTGTTGTCCTCAGCCAGGCAAATCCCTCTGTAGAGATGTCTGCAAAGACTGCAGAACTTGGCCTCATTTGAAAGCTGCCCAAGTAGTTGGGGGTTGGTTAAAATGCATGGTAGTAAAAGGGCAGGCACAACCACAGAGAAATTCAATGCACTTGGTAATTAGGTTCCTGGCTTTGATTTTCTGAGTCTCTTTGAAGTGCTGATTCTTCCATGTTCACCATCTATGAAGCCTACTTAAATGCTGGAAGTTAGGCCCTCCCCTCCTCCCAGGGGCTCTTCTACCCCCTCAGATAGCACCTGGCTCCAGTGGCTGGGCCATGGGACCTGGCAAACAGACCAGGCTGGGAAGCTGGGAGGAGGTGGTCTGAATGGGGCTTGGAAATCTCAGTTCCAGGTGGAGACTGTAACGCTTTGGGATGATACCAAGGTGATGAGACCTTCCTGAATAGCTGGAGGTATCTCCAGAGGGGCCAAGCTGCTCACTCTTGCATGCCAGGTGCTGCTGAAAAATGAGTTTTTCATCATGTTGTCACACTTGCAGGTCGGCCTCCTCCCAGAGGGTCGAAAGCATCCTCTGGAGAGCAGCCAAAACCCATGGCACCACTGGACAGAGTCTATCAGGAAATAGCCATCTTAAAGAAATTGGACCATGTCAACATCGTTAAGCTGATAGAGGTAAGTGGCTTTTCCACCTTCACCTACACTGAAACAAGTCTGGTTTGTATTGCAACGACAGGATCTTTCTTCGACTGCTCTTACTTCAGCCAAAATTGGTTTAAAAGAGTTGTGCAGAAATTTAGGCTGGTGATTCCAAGAAGATCATACCAAACATACTTACCCTGGGCTTTGGGCAGGTGCCCAAGAGAAGGCAGCTAGCTCTGCTCATAGAAATAGCGTCCAGCTTTGACCAGTGAAACTTGTATGTAGACAAGTTTCTGGGAAGGTGCACAAGTGCAAGGCTTCAGTGCCATTTTCATTATTGTCTGACATCAGATTAGGATAAGCTGTGCCTTTATGGTTAGCTGTTTCTCCAAATACAGGCAGAAGCCCAGATTTTTCAGGAGATAGGAAAACCTGTGTCCTTCGAAGACCTTCTCTCTGCAGAAATCTCTGAATATTAGCCTAAGTCATTCTCAGTGCTCTGCAGCTCAGCACAGTGTCCAGGGAGTACTAAAATGTTACTTGGTTAAAAATCTCTTTTTATTCCATTTTTGTCTTTTTCCACTTTCCCCTTATTTCTCTGTTATCAATTACAGGTCCTTGATGATCCTACAGAGGACAATTTGTACATGGGTATGTGAGTCATATATGCTAACAGAACCATCTGGGTTTAGACCTAGTGATGCGAGTAACATGTGCCAGGGCTCGGGGTCAATACCAGGAGGCAATTTTTACCAACTTCAGCAGACTTATGTTTTTCAGGAGACTTATTTTTTGGGATGGGAGGGCCCCTTGCAGTAAGGTAAAGCAGCCTCATGTCTTAGTACAGCTGTGCACATCTCCTTGCCTTGAGGACACTGAAAAGACATGACAGCAGCTCTGCCCTCCCCTGTGTATGTGTCAATTCCAGTCCTAGAGCCAGGAGAGAAGGGAAGGGTGCAGGATGGTTTCTCATCCTCCTGGTATGAGGTTGGTCTCTCCAGACTCCTCCTGTAGGCTGTGGATAGCGGTAGTGACTCTGGAAAGCAGTCTTGTCTTGGGGTGTTCCCTCTGACCCCTGCAGAGACACTGACCACCCTGCTGAGCCTTGGGACCTCCTAAGACAGCAGCACTCCTGCCTTTGGCCTCTGAGCCCAGACCCTGCTGTGGGGTGCTCAGATGGGAGGCCATAGCTGACTGTGTTTATGCAGAAGGTGGGGAGTTTCCATCCATTTTGCTTTCCTCTTCCCCAAACCTTGGAAGTGCCAGACACAGCCTAACCCCTATTTGGGCAAAACCTGGAGGCACTGGCCTGAGGCACTGAGATACCTTCTGAGATGGGACAGAAGAGGGGGATGTCCAACCTGTTGCATCTCTGTTTCCCCGTGATGTTTCCTGATGAGACAGGCTCAAAGGCCGCTTCTCATGAAATAATTACGGGATGCTTTTGAAGCTGCCTGTGAAAGAGGGCTCTACCGTGCAAATGAAGCTCTTTGCTTTTGAAAGGCCACTTTTCTCTTTTGGCTGAAGGCCCAGTGGCTCTCTGTAGGTGCATGTGTGGTGGGGAGGGGGGTTGAGGCTGTTGTTTAAAGGTCTGAACTCCTGGAGATAGAAAGAAGGGGAGAGATGAGATAGGAAGTCTTTCTTTTTTGTTGTTGTTGAATGAAAATGAATTCATAAGGAAGTTGAAAAAGCAAAAGAAAAGAAAAAAACCCCACAAAACAAAGCTTTCCCTGTGGAGCGAGATAACAGTCCCAGACACGGCAGTAATAACAGCAGGACAAGTGGGAAATCTCTTTGCCCCACTGGGGCTCTGGGGGAGGTTGCACTGGTCCCTGGGCAGGTAGCTGTGGCTGTGTTGTCTGTGCCCCATCTCCTCTTTGCTCCCCTTTGCTCTGCCTCAGATCCTGCAAGCGGGTCAGGCCGAGCGATACAGGCAAATCAAGCTCCTGCCTCTGTGGTTCCCTCGGCAGCAAGGGGAAGCTGTGGGTGCTCAGCGCTGCTCAGGATTGAGCCTTCTGCAAGTGGGTTCCTCCCTCCTGCTGCTGACCCAGCCGATGATAACAGCCCCTTTCTCCTTCCAAACATGTCCCCCACTACAAAGCAAAACTAGAGAAGGTGGAGTTTGCTCTTAGCTAATTACTGCTGGCATTAAGTGTTGCTGTGAGCACTCTCTGCTGCGTGCTCATTGGGAAGAAAGCAGGGGATGGAGGATGTCAATAGAAATTGAGCAACCTGCAATGGCACAAGATGGTTGAATAATAAAATGCTGCCACAAGCTGCAGCTTCTTCAGCCTGGACAGCAAGATGAGCCAGTGCACGCTGGCTTGTTGCGTTTGTACCTTCAGCTGGTCTAATGTCACAGCTGCAAGCAGGGCTGCCTGGTCCTTTGGGCAGGGCAATCTGCTCGGATTTCTTGGGAGGTGCAAGAAATCCCTTAGTAATTCGTGAGGAAAGAGCTCTCCTAGTAGATAAAGGCAGATCCTTCTACTGTTTGCAGAACAGGTCAGAGACAGATCAGAAAAACACATTGCCACTAACTCCCTAATCAGACACAAAACCTTATGTGCTCTACAAACCTCAACTCGCACCAACAAATCCTCTTCAATTGCTCTTGCCAGGAAGTGTTTACCTCTGACAGCCAGGTAGCTGTGCTGCTGATTGACACAGCAGAAATGGAGCGATATGTTCGTACAGCATCTTGTTTGGTATCAGCAATTTAGCAGAAATATCACACCACACACCCTCCCTTGAATATATTGAATAAGATGGGGCTCAAATCAGCAAGGGCTGACACTAGGAGCAGCAGAAATGTGGTTGATAAATTAGCACCCGCTGTCTCTTTGTGCAGAGCTTGCGGGAGGTGGGGATATTTGTCTTTGCTGAAGAGATGGATATTTTCATGTTGCATCCTCTGGTGTCCTTGTCATGGGTGAGGGAAGAGAAGTGAGCGGAGATAAATTGATTTTGCAGATATGGGAATGGATGTGTTTTTGTAGATGCTAAAAAACCAAGTAAGCCCGGTCTCCTCTTCTGATTCTGATGGTTTGATTTCCTTTTCTTGCAGTGTTTGACCTCCTGAGGAAAGGGTAAGTAGTCCTCCCAGGATTCCTTGTGTCAAAATTTTTGGTGTTCACTATTAGCTTCCTAGGTGAAATGGAGACTTGACATGTACAGTGGGGCAAACTGTTGTCTACAGGCAAGCACAGAGGAGGCAAAATCCAGCTGTAGTTGCCTTTGCACTGTTACAGCCTGGGATGATGTGGTGAATAGTAATGGGCCTGGGAGGACATGTCCTGGTTTGATCTGGAAAACAAATTTGATGCCAATTCCCCATCAGGTGCCTGGAAGAAAAGGTTTTGATAGGAATACTCTGCTGGAGTAACAGCCACATCATGGCTTCCTCTGGCACAAGGGGTGTGTGGTTGCATCAACATTTACTTGCCATTCGCTGCCTTATTTTGCCCTGAGCACTAACATATTGTGGGAGGCTGTTTTGTTGTCTCACTTTTCCATAGCAGGAGAAGTGATAAGGTGGTAGGAGTCTCCTCACTGCTTTTTGCTACTCCTGTGCTGATTCTGCAGCTGTGTGGAGTCACAGCAAGGTCGGGAGAGCTGTGCCCAGGATGGGGGAGATTCCCAAAGGGCTTAGTTTTCCCTCTGGTCCCATGAACAAGCCTCTTGCAGGCTGCCAGCTCCAGCGGGTTGCTGGTGAGAAGCTCCCCAGTCTCCCTGGTGACCAGGCTGATGACTATCTTGTACGTGAGCGGGGGGAGGAAAAAAAAGCTCCAGTAATCAGCTGTGGCCGGGGAATGTGCAGCCTGTCTGCCTCTAGCAGAAGGCAATTAGACTCCATTAGTGGCTCTGCCAGTCCTGCTGCTCACACTATTTTTCCCTGGTTTCAGCAGCAGAAAATTGTGCGTGAAGAGGGAGGGAAGGCAGTGGCAGAAAAATGCAAATGGGAGATGAAGGTAATCAATCAAGTGGCAGCAAGGGAGAAGAGATAAATGATGCAGGAAGGATTTGCTTCTGGGTGCTGAGGGGAAGAGCTGCAGAGCCTGGTTTTGGTGTCTCAGCCAGGGTTTGGCTTGCAAGGATGGTGTCTCAGGAGCACTCACTTAAATCCAGCTCAAGCTAGTGGACGTATGTCCAAATGCAAGGTCAAGCTGCCAAGCACAAGCAAGATTAACCCCCAGTGCAGTGAAGTCCTTAGCTCCTCCTACTAATCTGTTGGGGAACAGAAGATGCTGAGAAGCTCTTACAGCCTCTTTGCCCTCAGCTTTCAGCAGGCACAGGCAGAAGAGGGGCTTTTACAGGATACTGTGCATGTGCATCTCTCAGCAGTGGCGGCATGCAAAGGAAAGGAGAGGAGAAGCTGACCAGGTAACCTTGGCTGTAGAGGGCTGAATGGCTGAGTTCTGGTGGTGGCTGCTTTGAAAATCTATTTATCAGTTTAGCACAATGCACTGGAAATATTCCCACTTAACCTTTGAGCCAGTGGTTTATGTGTAGATTCTGCCTTGGTTTAGACTAGCTGCACACTGATGTCGCTTCAGGACTGAGCCCCAGCAGGCATGAAATCCAGTGTATAGCAACAGGCATTCTGTCCCGTCTACTGTCTGGTACCCCCTGGTGATGCTGGTGCTCACAGCCATGAGCAGCTTTAGGAAGAAACCAAAGGCCAGATCCAGTTTTGTTCTTTCACAACACTTTTCCCATTAGGACTCTCAGTGAATAGTGTTTGACTTATTTTGTACAGACAGCAGCAGTTAATCCTGATGTTGACGAGGGCTCTGTGGCTCATACTGGCTCAGGGAGTGTGCAAAGCCACCTGTCACCACTAGCCAAGCTCACTAACCTAGGCGTCACCAGGTCCAGAAAGGATCGCACGCCATCCTGTGTCACAGTACTCAGAATCTCTTGGGAGCCTGGCCCTCAGTCCTGGGGACATGGTGATGGAGAAGGTGAAACTCCTCCATCAGGGAGTGTTACTGCCATTTTGCAAAGTACTTAGCTACTACCTCTTCCTAACAGGCCTGTCATGGAGGTACCAAGTGACCAGCCCTTCAGTGAGGAGCAGGCTCGGCTCTACTTTCGAGACATCGTCTTGGGCATTGAGTACTGTGAGTACCACCAGCACTGACAGCAGCTTTGCAGAGCGTGTGCGTCAGCCTTCTGCTCAGCTGGGGAGAAGCCTCCCAACTCTGGTGGGATGTCAGTTGAGCGACTGAGGTCCCCTCTAATTGCATGTGATGGGGTTTGCAGTTGGTGGTGGCCCCACTCAGCTCAGACTTACCCAGGCAGTACCACAGATGCCAGGAGCAGGTGTTCCTTAGAAAGGATGTTAGGAAAACAGAGGCTTCCTTTTTTTCTTACGTTTATCTCTTTGGAGAGTGCCTTTGAAGGCAATAACAGAGCCAGAAAATGGTGGTTTGCAGTGACACGGACTGAATCAGTTAGCTTCAGCTGGAACAGATTGCTGTCTCTATCTTAGCAGGGCAAAGCGCCGGCCATGAGGAGAGCTGGTGAGCGGCATGGGGAGGATGTCTGTCCTTGTATGCTCCCTCTGCACAGCATCAGTCTGAGTGATTGCTCATCACTGCTGTGCCCTCCCAGGGAGGCGGCTCAAGTGTGTTCCCAGGCTCCGTCTGAAGACTCCAGCAGCAGTGTTCTTCTTTGTAGCCTATTTGATTATCATCACCTTTTTTTAGTAAGTCTTCTCCCAGTGTGGATGAGGCCAGATTCTTTGCTGAGTGCCTGTCCTGAAGAGTACAAGGAGGCCATGATAGGTCTGTAAAGGACAGCAGAGATTTTTCTGGCCCCGTTGTAGTTGACAAGTCCCTGCTGGCATGAACCTGGCAGGCGTGGGAGAAGAGGAGTCCCTGAATTGAAGATACAAAGTAGAGTGGTCTATGTGCTGGTATCTTGTGAGCGTGGGCCGCGAGGAGCAGCTGGCTGGTGTTTCCCCTCGTGGACTCTTAGCAGAGCTGGCATGTCCATGTAACCTTTTGCTTTCTGCAGCGGGGGATCTGAGGCTGTCAGATGGTGCGTTTTGCTCACTACTGATCTGCAGACCTTGTGCTGCAGGCTTCATGGTGGGTCTTCTCTTCTGACCTGCGCCAGCAGTGGGAGGATACCCATGAAATTACTGGTTGTTTTCTTTTCTAGAAGACAGACCTCTGAAAGTAGCAAGCACTGTAGAGCTGAGCATTTATGGGTGCAGGACATGTCTGTACCGTGCAGGGGGGTGTGGGTCGGAAAGCCTGGTGCTTTGATGTGGTGTGGTGCTGGTAGCTGGTATTACTGCCACGCTGTGTCTGCATTACACAGCCCTTTCCCACTCCTCCTGAGCCTCCTACCAGCATTGTGACCGATTCCCTGCTGCTTGCTCACCTTAGGTCCCTTTATCCTCAGCTCTGCTGCTTGCACTGGAGCAGTTCATGCACAGAGTGCTGCCAGGGACCCACGTAGCATGGTCTCGTATGTGGGAGGTACCCATGAGTCGGCTGGTCTGCAGTTACTGCTTCTGTACCAGCTGGGAACATTGTCAAACTGCTGGTGAGCTGTGTTTGTGTCTGTGCCTGTTTGATTCTGCTGTCCTCCTTGTATATAGCCTTCCACAGAGGTCAGTGATCTCGTCATTGACTGCTTTCTCTGCACACTGAGGCACTAAAGAATTGGCCATGGTTGGACGGCTGAATATGAAGAGGAAGAGTCGATACAGCTTTTGCAGAGGCAATTCATGCCTCACAGCTCTGTTAGTTTTCCAGAGAAGACAACAAACACGTAGATAAGGTGATCCTGTTACTACATTGTTTTGATTGCCAAAAAGCTTTTGATTAGATCCATTAACAGTAGCTCGTAAGTCTCTTTGGTTGAATGGCCTCTTGTTGATTAGTAACTAGACAATTGGGAAAGTAGGAATATAGCTTTCACACTGGAGAAAAGTCACTAATGCAATTAAACAGGAATCCATAACGTGGCCTGGGATGTTCAATATATTCCTAAATTACTAGAAGAAGGATAGAGTACAATAAGAGAGATTGGCGATGACATGGTTATTCAGGATAGCCATTGTTAGAATTGACTGCAAAGACTGCCAGGAAGATGCCATGATAGCAAGTGACAGCGTGATAAAATGGCAGATAAAAATTCATGTTGCTGACTGCAGGGTTATGCATGAGGGGGAGAAACAACACTAAAAATACGTACATCGTGACAGGTGCTAAATTAGCTGTTCTCACTCAAGCTTCATTCTGGATAGTTCTCTTGAAAATGCCAGCCCATTACTTAGTGACATTCAACAAAGCTAACAAGATTTGAGGAATTATTGGGAATTAAATAGAGAAGAAAACAGAAAATGTCATTATACAGTTATAGGGATCTATAAGAGCTCTTTGGTACAGGTGTGGAGTATCTTCAATATTTTCTGCAACTTGGCTCAGGCTGTCTTAAAAACAGCTCTCTAGAACTGAAAAAGGCCCCAGAAGGGTGATGGAACATCTTATGTACAGAGATAAGACCAAAGCTCTTCAGATTTGCGAATTATCATGGGAAGGGGTGATATGACAGAGGCTTATAAAATCCTAAGCGTCAGGGAAGTGATGAACAGAGAATGAATCTTCTCTCTCTCTAAAAACACAAGGACTAAGGGGTAGCAAATAAAATAATCAGGTAGCCAGTTTAAACAAGAAGGAATTACTCTATCATGTAAGGGGAGATAGCAGCTGCCAGAACTAAATGGGCTCCGAGTGATTAGACAGATCTGTAGAAGAAAAGAGCATCAAGGACGATCAGATCTGAGGGTACAGGCAGAAGTTTGCCATCAGGCTGCCTAAAGCAGGGAGTGTGTGTACTGGACGTGTTACATCTCTCTGCCTGATGCTTTTTCCCAAGGTATTGACCCCGGCAGGAGATGAGGTGCTGGAGTAGGTGGGCCTTCAGTTTGGCTTCTCTTCCATCCTCGTCTCTCCTCCAGCAGCTTGTCCACATTGTCCTTGAGATCATCACTGTGCTGACCTGAGGTAGCTGCGCTGTGCTGGGTCCTCTGACACTGACCTAGGTTAGCTGGGCATCTCTCAGGCATGGCAACCTTTTATAAACCTGGCTTTGGCAGCGCAAACACACGGTTTTGGTGGCAAATCTGAAGGCAGGGCAGCCAGCAGAGCGAGGGACAAGGACACTCGAGCAAGTGATCATCACCCCCAGTCAATGAGCAGTGAAAAGGTCAGACATGTGCAAGACAGGGTCATGTCACCCTCCCTGTTTAGTCCAAGGTGAGATTTTCCCAGCTGTTTTAATCTTAGGAAATAAATACCTGCTTCTTTCACAAACCACAGGGAATTGTTTCAAATGTGCTTTCAAAAAGCCAACGTGTAGCTGCATCAAACTCAGAAGTAACATTCCATGCTGCCATAGTGCTTTGAGCCATGTCTGCCTTAATTTCACCGATCTCCAGTGGCCCTTGCAAGCTCAGAAGCTCCTCACTTCTACAAGGCCTTTGTGGAAGACTCACCTGGTTTCAAATACCTGCAGAGAACAAGTCCCTGAGCGTGACTGACCTTGCTGAGGCAGAGGAAGGTGGTTTGCAGTGTCCTGGCCCATCTCCACATTGAAATGCAACACCATCTCATTTTTTTGTCTAAAACCAGTGAGTGGGAATAAAATCAATGTTTGCAAGTCTGTGACAGCTTCCAGGTGCTGCCAAGATCAGTGAGGTCACCCCAGGAAGTTGGTGGAAATGTATATATGAATGGGAAGCTCAAGACTCTTTTTCAGTAGAGTTTGAAGGGTGAAGACTGCAGCTTTTTATATTCTCACTAGCATTCATACTATAGCAGAACCTGTATGCCTCAGCTGGGAGATCCAAGCTCTGCTGTGCTGGATGCTGCTGGCGTAACAGTTCCTGCTCAGAGGAAACTTTGAGTTTAGAAGATAGTAAAAATAATTTAAAAAAAGTAGTAAAGTGTGGGTAGTCCTAGGCAGAGGGAGTGAAACTGGGCAATAAATTATAGGATGCCCAAGTACTCCCAGCAACAGGAACAATAGGATGCTTTATTTTGTGCTATTGAGTAACCACTTATTTTATTAGCGAATGAAAGTTAAAAATGGTGTTCTCTCAGAACTGTTGGGTAAATGCATGGCAATTATTATGTAATTACAGAGGAAAAACATGGCATTTGTGCACACTGAAGGAAGAATGTTGCCAGGCAATCTAGAGTTTGCAAGGTAATTTTAATGTAAGCAGACATAATTGTTATGTAATTTAGGAGACTCAATAACTATGCAGCTGCTTGAAGCTCGCAGTCATCAAAGCAGCAAATGCATCATTGCTGGTTGGGTTTTATTAAATTAGAAGTTGCAAACTGGATTCCTGTCAGAGCGTGCAAGGTGTTAATCCAGGCCACTGTGCTGCCCTCCGTGCAAACAGTGTGTGGTGAGTGGGGAGGGGGCTGCAGGAGCCAAGCTGGTGGGAGATGTGGGATGACCTTTTAAATCACCAGTGGTGGCACACAGTCCACAGCTGCTGCGTGTTTGTGGGAACTGGACTCCACTGGTTATTCATGATGCTTCCCTGGGGCGGAGGCCTCCTGTGAGAGAGCTGGCTCTGGGGAGATGCGTTTGGAGGGAGGCAGTGGTCAGTGTGATGAGAGCAGAAACATCCCATGCTGGGTGGGAAGCCTGGCTTAGGCGCAGTGGAAGGCAGGGACAGATGCCCTGGGGAGAGCAGAGAGCTCTCCCATCCAGGCAAGGGCACAGTGCTGCTTTGCTTTGTCGACTGCTTTTGACTGGGTCTTGGGTTTAGTATGTTTAATACCAGGACGTGCACTTTGATACACGCAAGGTCTCAGCCTTGTTCACTGATCAACGAAGAAACAGAGGCAGGTTCAAGGTCTGAGAGCCGGGGAGATCTGCCCATAGTAGAGTATTCCTTCCTCTGGCCCCCAAACTGCTGGGAAAATATTTTAAGCTTAAGTGTGGTAATATTACTTGTTCACCTGTTCTATTTTCTTATGCCTGTCTTAGACCTGAGCTCTGTTGTGTCAGGAGTTATGTAAGCATATGTAAACTTTAATTCCCATCCTGGTGAAATGGGCCCTACAAAGGAAAGTGCTTTTGCTCCTGCTTGCAAGACTTCCCTAACACTAACGGCATTGTACACACACCCTCGTGAACTGGGGAGGCAGGCTGTCTGTGTGTTGTAAGTACCACTGAGTGGTGATTTCAGAACGTACTTAAGTGCTTTGGATGGAAAAGTTTTGCTGGAATATTTATGTCATTAACTAAAGCATGTGTTTAAGCGTCTCTGTGAATTGAGGATATGTGCAATTACCTCCCTTTCTACTTGTAACTTCCCTCTAGTAGTGCTTATCTGGGGTTATTTAAGGTTCAGTCTCCCTTCTAGTAAGGCAAACATTGCTTTTCCAATGATACTCAGCAGAAATAGATGTGCTGGGTAGAGAATAGTTGCCGAAGGAGTTAGCAGCTGCGGCAGGAGTCATCCCGAAAGCCAGGAGGCGGGTACAGGACTCCCTCGCAGAGCCAGGCAGCGGCAGGTCAGCCCAGGGTGCCTTGCAGCCAGGACCCGCCAGCAGTGCCAGCCAGGCGGGCATCCAGCCATGCACCCTGCAGCATGCCTTCCAGCACCCTGAGGTCAGTGGCTCAGGCATTTCCTTGACCAAAGGTTGTGTCTTTATCTAATAGCTTCTGATATTGTTCCATTAATTTGTCCAATTCCTTTTTAAACTTGCGTAAATCTTCATCTCATACTTACTTACTGTGAGGAGCAGTTCCCATTCAGGGTTGAGTCTGATCCTGCAGGTTTCAGCTGATGCCAGGAGTGACTTAGGAATGATCATGCCCTCTCTGTGCCACCCCTGGTTTATAGACTTCAATCACATCTTACTCTAGGGGTGGCTTTTCAAGGCTGCAGTGTCCTTGTCTGTGCCAAGTGTCCTTCTGTCCCTTTGACCATCCGTTAGAAAAAGCTAGCAGTCCTAGAGCCCCCCCCAAGCCTTATTACTTGAGGGCACAACAGTATTTCAGAATTGTCTTCTACAGTGGCTGAAAATACTTACTGCAGGAATTAACATATCCCTCCCTCCAGCAAAGCCTACAGGTTTTCTGTGTAAAGACAGATATTCTGATGTTTTAATTCAGATATCCTGGGTTTGGTGATACCTGAATACAAGTTTGGCTTCTTGAAGGCAGTAGAATTTCCTTCTGGATTGACTCAGTGGTGACTTACATTTAATAACTGCACAGTAAATGGTTTTGCTGAATGAAGGTGAATTTGATGTCATGCCAGTTTGCTTTGGCAGATGAACAGTGGAGACTAGTACCAGGTGAAGCATGTAACGTGAGGATTTTCCTCCAGTGTCAGGCTGCTGTCTGCTGGCCAGGAATGTTTTACTTATTGTGAGCAGATGTTTGGTTCAACACAAGAAGTAAATGCCTTAAACTCTTCTCCAGTGGTGGGAGACGTATGTGGGAGCCACAGGAGAGGTGAGAGAGAAGTGTACTACATCAAAAGTTGTGAGGGATATGCCAGGTATCCTAGTTTGGTTAAAACTTGGGACACAAGTAGCTTCATTTTTTAGGAGCCTAAGTAAGAAAGAAGAAGAAGCAAACAAAAAGTCTGTCTAAGCAGGTAGCCTGGCTGTGACACTAGCCAGGAGCAGGCACATAGTGCAGAACATGCACGCAAGCTTGACCCAAGGGAAAACCCTGCTGACTTGCACAGTTAAGATGAAGCACAGCGGCTGTCCCTTCTGCTGTTTAGCTGCGAGCTCAGTGTTTTATCTGGCTCATGAGAAGCTGAAACAATGGCTGTCAGTGTGGCTGAAAGGAAGAAAAAACATTATTTCCTGCATTCTCTGTAGAAAGTGCACAATTCCCCTACTGCAACTGTGTCTAGAGAAACTAAGGGTGTCAATTCTGGTCCCCTCCTTAAAGGAATACTTGTCTCATCTGTATGAGCTATTGGTCAAAGGAAGGGTCATGACACGCAGCTAAAGCTGTTGGGAAGTTACCTTTCCAGTAGCAGTTCTCTGCAGGGCACCTGTATGAATGCCTGTGGTGCTCTGGAGCCCTGTGCGCTAAGCCTGGAGCAATAGCGAAGTGCCTGATATGCAGATCAAAGCTGGCTTTTCTGAGATAAGACTTAATCTACTTTGATCATCAATATGTGAGTGTAGTTTCCATTAACTTAAAATTTAAGCAAACCAATCAACAGCTGTGTCAAGGGCTTGTCTATTCAGAGGACTATCTACTGCAACGTAAGTCTGGGGCAGGTGCTTTCAAGCATCAGTGGTGTAGATGGGTTTGATCTGCTTTGGCACTTGGTGGAGGTGAGTTCCTCAGACGTCATGTTGGCATGGGCCAGCAGAGCTGGGAGGTCAGACTGTGATGGAGCTGCTGCATGTTCTCCTGTGAGTCCCAGCAAGCTACTTGATCCATCTGTGCTTCCATTTCTGTGTGTGGAATGGAGACATGCTCCTTCCTGGCTCCTGCCTCTTGCCTGCACAAGTTCAGAGCCCCTCAAAACAGAGCATGTTGAGGTGGGGGCTTTCAACTGCAACTACAGCTGCAAGGTGCTGTGGATTATAAATGACAACCATCAGGAGAAGAGGGGCTGGCTTGTGTTTTATCACTTGCAGATCTCTATTAAGATGATTAAAAAAGACCGAACAAAAAACCTTTCATGTAGCTGCAAGCATTGCTGATACCGATCGATGAGGACTTTGTGTAAGATTGAGAGCAATTAGCTGGTAGAGCAGATCAGAGATGTGCTAGAGCCTCTTAAGAAAGATCAGGCAGTTTGATTGTTGTTGTTTGATGCAGTTACGTAAGTGATTGTGCTTGGGGTTAGATGCATCCATGGCACAGACTGTGCAGGTTGTTTTGGCAGTACTTGCTGCCCGTACCCTGCTCCCCACTTTCCCAGTGCTTCCTTGAACATTGGCATGTCTGTAGCTGTGGCAGGAAGCTCTGCATGTCCTCTGTGACTGGTGAAATATGGTGTGTGCACATGGGCAGGAGGGCATGTGTAGAAAGGCAGCCTTTGGCAAGACTACCTCTCCTTCCTCTTCCCCATTGCTTCCTACCAGCAGTATCCCATACCTTATCCCTTCTGCCAGGAGCATGGTGGGCAACCAGGTGCTGAAGCTGGAGCACTAATGGAAGCTGAACTCTTCCAAAGGGCTGGGCAATGCTGGCGTGTTGGGATCCCACTTTGTAAAACTTGGGCTTAAGCAACATATTCAAGTGGCAGAGGTTTGATGGACGCAGCAAGAGAGTGGCAAAGTAGTGAATAGAGCTGAGACAATTGGAGCTGGGAGCCTGGCCCCAGCTGCTACGTGAAACCCCTGCAGGGAGCTGAGCATGGGAAGGAAGGTGTCCCCCTTGCACAGCCCACTTACATCCATGTCCTCCAGCTCTTTCTCAGCGGAGCACTGCGGACAAGTACAGAGGCTCGCTTCAAAGAGCAGCCTTCTGGTTTAAGCTCTGGATGGTGGTGCAGCAGTTTCCTTAGGAGGGTGTTAAATCATTTCTTTGCTACATGGGTGATGTGAGAGTAATACTAAGCAGACTCTGCAGTAGCACCATATGGATTGCTTTTGTCCTTGAATGGGAATAGTATTCTGTTTTTAATCAAGTATAATTCAGCATCGGCCTCAGTAAATAGCAGGATGTGTCAATGCATTGCAAAGTTTTATATGTATAATTTTTAAATGAGCTTTTAGCAAGTTGGTATTAACCTGCTGGAGCTCTGAGGTTTCCAGAAGGGAATGCAGTGAAAGGCCCGGGAATGCAGTGAAAGGCCCCTTTTTTAAAAGGGCCAAGGAGCAATCTCTCTTTTTCTAGCACTCCTGTCTCTGCTCCCTCTTGGTCTTGACTGGCTGTTAATCTAGACAGGCAGTTCCCAGGCATTTGCTTCTGAATGAAAAGGAAAGCCTATTTAGTCTCCGAATAGCCTGCGGTATCTGGAAACGAGGAGCATTTGTCAAATGTGTTGCATGTTGCGAAAAAGCTGCCTCATCCCACTGAAGGCAGTAGAGGGACTGAACAGAAAGAAATGATGTCCTCAGCGGGGCTCTGCTAACGAGCAGCGATGGAGCAGGGAGGCAGAGCAGCAGGAGACGTGCAGAGAGCCCAGGCTGTGTGCTTGTGTGCACAGGCGGGAGTCAGCTGGCCCAGCAGCAGAAATCCTCCCCAAAATCTGCCCCTTTCTCCAGCCCCATCTACTGTACCACAGCTATGGAGGATTCACCCCTGCCTGAATGCTGCTTTGCAATATGAGTGCTGCAAGGATCTCTAAGCCACAGCACAGTGATGCTCAAGGACCTGAGCCCTGCCCCATACCTTGCCAGGGTACAGCCAAGCGGTGAATCACAGAATCACAGAATGGTAGGGGTTGGAGGGGACCTCTGAAGATCATCTGGTCCAACCCCTATGCCAAGGCAGGATCACCTAGGGCAGGTTGCACAGGAACGCATCCAGTTGGGTTTTGAAGGTCTCCAGAGGAGACTCCACAACCTCTCTGGGCAGCCTGTTCCAGTGCTCCATCACCCTCACAGTAAAGAAGTTTTTCCTCATGTTGAGGTGGAACTTCCTGTGCTTCAATTTGTGCCCATTGCCCCTCATCCTGTCACGGGGCACTACTGAAAAGAGACTGGCTCCATCCTGCTGACGGCCACGAGGTGAGATCCTCTCAGGGGCAATGTGCGTGCTAACAGCAGTGAGATACGTGGAGTACTGACTTTCTGCCAATTTTGTAATCATTGAAGTTATTTGGCTCTGACTATTGCAAGTTTGGTTCTGCAGGGACGCTGACTGTAGTTCAGAGGCATGTAAGCCTCTGCTTTCCTTTAATACCATTCCCACATCACCCGCTGGCTTTTCACAGAAATGATGTTCAGAGTGTGCCAAAGCAGTGTCCTAAACGGGCATGCTTTGTGACCTGGAAGTACAACCTAGCTGCTCATTCCCTGGGCAGTCAGCACCCAGAGTGTTTGCAAACTTGGAGGCGTTTGGATGACAGAGTACCACCAGGCAGCTGTGACAGCCTCTTGGCATTAAAGACACTCTGTCTACTTGTCTAGGGCCATGGTAAGAAACCATATTTGTGGTGCTGATGAAGTCAAGGGAGAAGTGGGTGCAGACTGCCTGAAATTGCTGAAAGGGTGTGAGTAATCTAGGTGTGCAGCTGGAGAGGCTTTCAGAGAATCCGTCCTGGGACAAGGTCTGCCCAAAGGACCAACTGCAAGGTCACAGGCAGCTTTTCATGAAGCTGTGGGTGTTTTTTTTTCTGCCCCTGTTGGAGAAGGTGTGAAAGCAGGAGAAAGAGACAGCTCCAGCATGGCACGCCCTGCATCCTCACTTCTCTGAGAAACTCTGGATTACTCTGTTTTATACATAAACACCAAATAATGGTATCCATGCTGCTAATACCAACTGTGTTAAAACACATTGTAATGAAGGAACAAAACAAAGCCCTGAAAAGCCAGATTTTCTAGGAGACCTTTTATTTTGGGTGGTTGTTTCACACAGGCTCGAATTTGAACACCCAATATGGTTCATCCCAGTCACTTTAAGGCAGGAGGTGCAGTGTACCTGCTAGAGGCTCTGTCTGAAGTCGAGAGGGACAGAAGGCAGCAGTCCTTTCCCAACTGTTGCTCACACCCCCAGTGCCGTGAATCCTTCTCTGAGGCTGTGTCTCTTCACCACATAGCATGAGCCTTCAGCAGGCTTTTCTTAGGTGCCTGCACTCCATGCACTGTCAGGAGACGGTCTGGACTTTTAGGCACGATTTCCCTTGTTTCTGAGCACCCAGGGGCTCCAGGGTTTGACTAAATCCACCTTCGGATGTGCCTGGTCAGGCTTTCTAGCATCAGTTGTGGTGAAAATGTGCCTTCACCTGTCATACCGGCTTCGTTCATGGGGTGGCTGTGAGGTTTAGCAAACAGGTATTTCTAATGTGCTTTGAGATCTTTGCCTAGACAATGCTCTAGAAATCCATGGGGTTGTTATTCAGATGCAGATAGGCCTGAAATACTGTTACCTTTCCATGGAAGTGAAGGATGGGTTTAATAAAACCGAATTTAATGGAGTGCTGCAGAATCAGACTTTTTCCAGAGGGCTCTGTAATATCTTACATGGTTTCATTTTCATTAGGAAGAGGTATTGATCTATTCTTTGAATCGGGTCTGTCAGCACAGAAAGTGCAGAGCATCTTGGAGTCCAGGGAAGTTCTTCCAGGGAGCTGCTGACCTCTGTTTTTAAGAGCAAAATCCTCTCCAGACAAAAGCAACGTGTGGAGCCGTTTCGTCAGTTTGCCAAAGCAGCTTCAGTAAAGTGCTCTGCTTTGGCCAGCTCAGCATCAATTTTAACCTTGGGAGGGATGCAGTCAGGTACATTTGCATGGGAATGAGTGTTTTTTGGCTGTTGATGTCCCCCTTGTGTGTGGCACATGGGGCCTGGGAGGGGAGCACTGATGGGATGGTCCTTCCCAAGGCTGCGTGCATCCAGCAGCCGCATCCCATGACCTGGACGGCGTGGATCTCAGGGCAGTCTCACTGGGGCTGACGTCTGCCTGCTTTGTGACTGATTCTGTAACATCAGAAGCAAACAACCCAACACTGTGTTGTGGCCAGTCTCTTTGAGCAGGACACAGAGTAGCTGAAAGTTTCCTCTGGCAGGCACGGACTCAGCTTAGGAGTTCCCAGTTCCTCATGGAGGGAGCTAAGGGGAGGTCATGGGTTGGTTTAAAAGAAAAATAATCCCCAAACCCTCATGGAGCAAGTTTAGGTGTAGCAATAAAGATGCAGTTATTTTGGTTATGTTTCTTTAAAGCACATTTGGGGTTTTATTCAGACATTGAAAGTGCTTTTCCTTCTCTGCTGTGCCTGACACAGCCTGACTCCTGTTTGCTAGCAGCTCTCCTTAGTCCCAAGGACAGGATGAGTGTTTTGTTTCTGGGACCTCTGGTCCTGACTCCCAGTGACATTGAATAGCACTCCTAATGGAGCTGCCTTTCCTACGTGCTGCTCTTAGGTCTGCAGAGGGAAGAAACTTGCTCCCAGATGCTTCGGGCTGGTGAAATTAGAGACTTAATTTGTGCTGGTGATTGTGTTTGACTGTGGCTGTCACGTGCTCCCCTTGGGTGCCTCTGTGGGTTGTGTGCTCCTTGTGCCGTTGTCCCTTCTGTACAGTCATTAGCAGTCTGGAGGGTATCATTAGTGGTAGGCTTTTATTTCTGAGATGCTTAGCTCTCCCTCTGGAGTTCTGCAGGGATAACATCTTTTCCTCTGCATGTTGTGCTGGAAATGCAGATCATGCTGGTTTAACAAGTACCTTTCCTGCAAGAGAGCTCTGTCCCTGGGCTCCTTTCGCTGTGTGTGGCAGCAATGCTTGTGTCACTGCAAGCACGTCCTGCCGCTTGGCCAGTCAGCCTTTGGCCAGCCCTGCTGAATTAATTGCTGCTTGCTGTTCTCTCTCCAATGCGTTATCTGCAAGAGATCTGGACTTGCAGCAGAAGTTAGTGGGCTGGAAAGTTTTTATGCATTTAGTGGTGTTGATATCCTGCAGATGAGCAGTCCTGCTTACTTTCTGCAGCTGTGAAACAAGCCAGTTTTTTTTTTTTCTGCCTACAAGCAGACTTAGGAATGATTTTTGGGGAGTCTTTTCTTTCTGCAGCCCTGTGTTGTACTGAACTGTACCAGCAGTAAGGCTCAGTGCAGGAGAGGATAAGACCGTGCATTTTGAAGCCAGAAGCCCGTTTTGGATAGCTGTGATGCCCACAGCAGCTGGCAGACTGAGACTTTAAGAATTGTGTTTCTTCAGAGCAGAAAAGGTATTTCAGGTTGCCTTGATCAGGTTGGCAGCTCTGCACCAAATCGTTTCTTGGCGGACATGAGGTCTTGCTCTTACAATTTTTATAGCTGTGATGGAGCCTTGCTCATTTACACCAGCTGATGCTCAGAGTACAATTGCTGTCCCCATCCTTCTCCCTTCATGGCTATTGCCTCTGCACAAAGCAGCTAGGCAGGGGAGAGGGTTTGTACATAGCGTAAGTCTTTTGAGCCAGCTGGCACAAGACTTTTTCATTACTGTCACCCAAACAGCATGGCAAAGCAACGCGATGCGTGGGTTGGACACTACTCCCTAGCACCGCCACTCCTGACCTGGCCAGCCACTTCCCCTCTGTGCCCATCTCCTTCCCACCTCAGTTTGCTGTTATTTAAATCATGTGCCAGGTTTGCAGAAGCGCCTGGCTGACACTGCACTGCGAAGCCCTGGGACATGTCAGGCTCACTTCTGAAAGCGTAGCCTGTGCTCCTCTGCCCCACAGGCACTTGTGCTAATTTTCTCTTCTGAGCAGTCGAAGTCAGAGACTGTCACTGTCCCCAGTTGCTCACGTCAAGCACGTGGATGTTCTGGTCTGAGAGGTGCAAATGTTTGTTGACCTTAGTGTTTGATGGTTTTGATTTTTGCAAAGGATGTGTTTCTTATTTCTTTGTTCAACATTCATATTGCTCCTGTGCCAAACAGCCAGCAGTGCCCAGGCCTGCTGGGTACCAGGCTGAGTCGGGCACTGAACAAACAGAGCATCTGGCAAATGGCCTGTGTTTTTCCTCTACTTTATTAGATTGCACAAAGGCAGGGAATGTGTTTTACAAGATAAATAGTTATTTGATATGGGAATTGGTTTGTGGGTTTGTTTCTTTTTTTTTTTTTTACTTTCCTGTATGGAAGAAATAATAAAAAGCTTAGAGTAAGCCTAGAGTACCTGCTTGCCTAGGGTAACTCCCGCAATTTTCAGACTCCAGGGATGTACTTGTATGGCCCACGTATTTGTGACTGTATTTTTTTTTTTTTTTTTTTGAGGCATTGGGAATCTTAGCCCTGTGGTATCAGGCATGATACCAGACACCTGCATAAAAGGCAGCTCATCATCTCCTGAAGGGAAACTTCACTGCTCCCCTCACTGGTTTTTTGCTCTCCCCATATTACCATAATGAAATGTCAGCTTGCCACCAGCTCTGCTGTGGAGCAGATGTCTCCTCATAATTACTGTTGTTGCAGGGTTTTCAGTGTTTATCCTGACTGTCTAGCCAGGCTGTTACAGCGTTAACTGGGTCACATCACAGCGCAGCCACACACTTGCTGCACATCTGGAAGAGGATGTACATGTCGGTGCGATCCAGCAAGTTTTTGTCTGCTGGGTCTCCAGATCAACTCTTTAATGTTCCAAGAAAGCATCGCCCAGCAGTGCTTTAAACTAAGCAGAGGTCCTTGCAGAAAAAGTATCTGCAAGTGTGACTTCCCTTCCCCAGACATGGCCTGCTGGAAAGCTGGCTTGAAAAGAGCAGGACAGTTATGTGAAGTTTGCTCTTTCTTGGTCCTAAAACACAAGCTGGGTTGCTCCGTGAGGCAGGCTGCTTTTGTGGCAGTGTGTTGACCAGGTTTGTAAAGCAAGAAGGGATTAGACCAGCATTTCCCCCCACCCAGTTGCATATTTCCTAGGAGATATGAGAAGTGCTCATGGGGAGGTATAAAACCAAACATGCTCTGTTTGCAAGAAGGAAATGTGAAAATGGTGGTTGGGGCTGGGGGAAGAGGGAGGACCAGGGGTCCTGTTCCGCTGGGAAGGGCAGTAAAGACTTAGAAGATTTCCTCTCCTGTTCAGTAAAGTCTCTTCGGTTTTCTACAGTTCTGTGTTTGGGGTCATTTTCTGTTCCGAAAGTTGTTTTTTATTTAAAAATTTGTTCTCCAAGTTTCTGAGAAGCCAGCCACTTTCCTACAACTTCCTGCTGCTGCTTCACTCAGTTGTCCAGAAATTGCTTTCTTGCAGCTGCAATATTGGCTCCCAGATAGCTTGTAATGAGTGAGATTTTTTTTTTTGGTGGTGGTGTTTTCTGTGCATCTCAGCCTTCAAGCTCTTTGCAAGGGTTTATTTCATTTTGAATGTACAAGCAATTCAGGTGGTACCTGTAGTTGGCCTTGTGGAGCCAGGACAGAGCTGGAGTCTTTGCTGCAGCCTCATGGGGCAAAGGGCCACATGTAGGGACAGCCTTAGCTCTGAAGGGCTGCGTGGCAGAGGTTTGGCCACGGCTCTGGGTGTCGAGCGTGGTCAGAGTGGCTGGCAGCTTTGTGTGGTGGGGCGGGTTTGGGGTGATGCAAAACAAGTTGAGGTCATTTCTCTACTTGTGGGTTCCATTGCGAAGCATGGCTAGAGAGAGAGCGCCTTTGCAGGGGTGCTGGCACCAACCAGCTGGTGATTGCTTCATGGTCAAAGGCATCTTTGAGTTGGAAATACCCACTGATTTCTGAGCTGTTGGCTGGCCTTAGTGCTTGGCTGCTAGTTGTCTTTATTTTGCCTAAATATCTCCTTTGGGCCTGTTTCATTCTGCCTGTGGTTCTGCCCCTTTTGGTTAGCTTTATGGCACTGCAGTTTCAAAATAAACAAATTAAAAATGAACCTCTTTCTTTGGATACCGTAAGTCTTTAATACAGCAAGCTGCCCAACCCATCAGGTGGTTCAGTTGAGACCAAGCAAATCTGCAAGATTTGAGTGATTTCCTTCTCTAACAGCTCTTCTCGGTCCCAATGGTTGGTCTGTTTCTGGGTTCATGTCTGTTCTTTGCATATTTACTGGTGATGGATGTATTCCAGAGTGTTGTGCTCTGTATATCCCAGTGAGGCACCAAAAAGGAATGGCTATAGGAAGTGGCACTTCTACTGCATTATATTGCATATCCAGCAGCAGCCTTGAGTGGGATGCCCGAGTTTGCACCTTTATTTTCATCCTCCTGAAAAGGTTTCTTCTGGGTGGGTTGGCTGCTGTGGCAGACTATGCTCCTTTTTTTTATATATATATATTTTTTTTTTTAGTGCACTACCAGAAGATCATTCACCGGGACATCAAGCCTTCTAACTTACTCTTAGGAGATGATGGGCATGTCAAAATCGCTGATTTTGGAGTCAGCAATCAATTTGAAGGGAATGATGCCCAGCTTTCCAGCACGGCAGGAACACCAGCCTTCATGGCACCAGAAGCCATTTCAGACACTGGTAAAAGTTTCAGTGGAAAGGTAGGTCTTTGCTCAGTCTTCAGAGACCCCCAGGCATGGCACAAAGGGCAGCATCACACCTGCATCCTTTGCATGTTGTCCACCCAGGGATTATGGTGCAAATTGGGGTTCTTATTAAGTAAAACCGAAGCTCTAATTCTGTGTTCAGTCCAGGCAAAACTCAAATTGGTTGTTCTGTGCAGCAGGTAGACAGACTCCTGCAGAACTCTGCCCAGACAGGAGCCATGCTAGAGCCCTTTCCTTGCCCAAAGGGAAGGGAGAAAACTCCTGATGCCCTTCCAGAATAATGAAGAGGCACAGGGCACTGCTGGATGCCAAGGTCCTGTCTTGATCCTCTGAAGGCGAGGGGCACTGTGAAGTGCTGTGATGCAGATGGTGGGGATAGGGCCTCGTGGGTTTTTTGCCTGGAAGAAGACTTTTGAGGTTCAGCTCCTTTTTGATTCAGCCCTGAGTGGTGTTGTCTCCTGTAAGAAGGGGCTGCTTGCTGGTCACTGCGCTCCACAGCAGGGACAAGGGTGGGAGTGTCTGGCCCAGCACAGTCCTTATTCCCCAGGCATACTACAGATGCCTTTAGGAGCCCAACTTCAGAGAGACTCTGCACAATAAAATAGAAAATGTTAAATGCATACAAACAATGTTCTGTGAGTCAGTGGGGAAATCCAGCTCTGCGTTGCATTTCATTTACTGCCTGCGCTTGCTTTCTTTCAGGCACTTGATGTATGGGCCATGGGAATTACCTTGTACTGCTTTGTTTACGGGAAGGTAAGCTGGCTTTCAGATGCTGGAGCCCTGCATGGCTCGCCTGGCTTTTGAATCATTCCTTTCCAAATAAAGGCAAATATTAGAAACAAGACCTACCTTCTGCAGCTCCTGTTTTCCCAAGTCACCCTGCGGATGAGAAGGGGCTGACATTGTGATCTGTGGAAAGGAAGGTTTCTAGAGTTGGTCTCAGTACTCAGAGCAGCATCAGTAGCACCAGCCACGCTTTGTCGGGGGTTATCCATACTGCCTGTATTTAGAAACAAGCCAGATGCAGCTTGGAGAGAGGCATAGATTTGATCCCAAACCACTGTGGCACTTTAGCAATCCAGATTACAGAAAGCTTTGTCTGCTAAAGCTGAGTTGGCCAGAGGGAGATCACTTTAGCAGAGCCAGCTCTTCTGTAAACTCCATATTCTGTCATGGCTTTTCCCCCTCCTGTGCCCAGAAGGCCCTTGTCCCACCCACGCTCTCCCAGGGCGAGCAGGTACATGTGGTCTGTGTGTGCAGATACATTACCTGAACCTCCTGTCCAAGCATGGACCACTGCAGGTCCCACCACATAGGCATAAGGCATCCAGCTCAGGGGTAAGAAGTGGCTGTGGGAGATGGCAGAGGCAGAACTAGCTCCATTGCTGGTGTGATCTCACTGAGCTAAGTCAGGATGGAAAGTATTTTCTGACCTGTGTCTATAATATGTCTTATTTGGGCCAAATCCTCAAACGAAAGGGTATAACCTCGATTTTATATTCTGGTATAACCTCACAGTAATATTACTTCCCTCTGTGGCAAGCATTGGAGGAAGGGAGGAGAGGATATAAAGCCAAGCCCAAGGACATGTTTGTCTCTTCCACGTGATCCTGTACAGTAAATATTGCACATTTTGTACATAATTTATATTTCATAATTTAATCTGGCGAGGCAGGCTGAGACAGAGCCTGCCAGCAGCACACAACCCACTAAAACAAGCGTACCTGCTCCTTCAGTTTTGATGCAGATATTCATAGGGCCTGTGAATACGCAGCTCCTGCATCCCCCACAGTATCACCGCAGTTCCGTTAAGCGCCTGCCAGTCCTGCCTGCCCTGCCAGGTAGGAAGAACCAGAATCTGGATCTAAATGAATCCAGTGTAAAAAGTTGTGCTGGAGAAAAATATGCTTTGAATCCAGAAATGTGAATTTAAAGTGGAAACCCAAGTGTTTTAATAGTAGTATCTAGCTCCAAATGATGCTTGTCACAGAGACCTCAAAGCAGTGATACAAGCCAGCTGGTACCAGTATCTCCATTTTGCAGGTAGAAGTGGAGCAAAGAAAAGGAAAATTAGTAGTTCATGGTCACCTGGTAGGCTGGATGGAGGGAGGTATCCCAATACAGTTATGTATTCTCTAGACCCTTCTGCTGCTGTTCTGCATTTTTTAATGAGGAACAAATCAATTTATTTTGTGTGGGGAGATTTTATTTATTTCCATCTCTGCATAAAAACGAGTGAGTGCAAACAGAGTATACTACTTTTATGTGAATGACAAATGCCTAAGCAGTGCTAGGATCTCTTGACAACTGGAAAATCTTTTGTTTGCTTTACAGTGCCCTTTTATAGATGAATATATTCTGGGTCTTCATAACAGGATCAAGAACAAGCCTGTAGAGTTTCCAGAAGAGTAAGTAAACTTTACTCAGCTACTGTATAATAAAATTCAGTTTTCAGTGTTATTCACTGTGCAGCATAAATGCCGGTAGGTCACCACAGAGGGACATGCAAGGTGCTTTGTGTTCTCCTGGGTCCTTCATGTGGGTTTTGTGCAGATGTTATTGAAGCATTCCAGATGCCTCTGCTGCTCCTGTGTCCATGTTGCGCAGACAGGGACTTAAGGAAATGGGTCTTGAAATCTTTGGGAGTGGAGGGGTTTCAGTATGGGTCTAAGGAGTTCTGCCCTAGCTACTTGACCCTGGAGATGCTGGAAGCACGGCTTGGTTAGGGTTTTGTGTTTCTCCCATGTGGTAGCCACCAGAATGACTCAATGTATTAGTTTTCAAAAGCAGTGTGGTTTATAGACCTCGGTCTCAGCCTAAGTAAGCACATGCCTCTTCTGTGGACTTACCTTGGAGCTGAGGCAAGTGTCTGATGGAAGGAGGCTTGTCTTGAGATATACAGCCACAGCTAGGTGCATCCTTATGCCTCTGCCTCCTCCAACACACTCCAGGAAAATATGGGTTTGTCTTGTCTGCTGGTAGACTGGGGCTACTTATGAAAAAAAACAGAAATTAATTTGCCTATTTGATATTGAGAGGCTGCCCATGACCCTGCTTTGGTCAGTGAAGGCAAACCATGTTGGCCACCGTCAGAGCTGTGTGGTGGAGACTACTGGGCTGTGTTAGGTGGGATGGCCAGCTGCCCAGTCACAGCGTGTCCTCCAACCCACAGAAGAGCACTCAGTGGTGCGGGGGGATGAGCCAAGACCACTCACATGCTGTTTGAGCAGTGGGAAGTTCAGTATCACTGAGTGAGCAGCGAGTGTTTGTGGTCTTGTCAGATGAGCCTGGCAGGAGATGATTACACTCGATGTGTGCTCAGTCTGCCACTGAGCCACCACGCATTTCCTTTCATGTATTGGCCACTCTTCAGCACTTCCTCCACCTTCAGGCCTCTGCTGGCTTTCTGTTGGTGATGATTTTGTTTTTTCTGGTTGCTATCAGATGAAGTAGCCAAAGCTGGACTCTTTATTTTCCTTCCTAAATCGGCAGAGTAGTCAGGCAAAGAATTTTTTACCTTCCTCACCCAATTGCTCATTCTAATAAAAAGAGAGATAAAATGACTTGATTTAAAACAAGCATGAAGAAATTAAAACTCTAATGAAAGGCACAGCTGGTATGAGAGAGGAAGGGAGGGATGCTGTCGGGCAGTCTGCAATACATGCATCTGTCCACCATGATTTTTTTTGTGAGGGGCTCACTGAATTTTTAAGACACCTACAGCGAAGGGCTGGGCCTCTCTACCTTGGCAATCCCAGGCTTCCTTCTGAGTCTGCAGAAAGCAGTGGGTACTCAGGCTGCCCTATTTTAGACATCTGCTTTAGATGGGGTGACTCATGCCCCAGGCTCCATGGGCTGTATTAATTACTGCTGCACTGACTATGGAGCACAGCCACTGCAGATAGCTCAGATGGAGCCATCTCTACTCAGGTTGGTGGAGCCCACACTGAGGACTGTGTGGAGCACACCTCCTGAGGACCTGCGGCCACAAGGTCAGGCCACTTGTTAGATGGCAAACACAGGCCCCAGTCGTGGGTATAGAGCAATTCTGGCAAGCCAGCCCCGTGCCGTTGGTGAGGTTTTACAGCTAACCAGGCTTCAGGCATTAAGAGCACAAAGGCTGGTCATGCCACATTGCCGTGTTCCCACTGGTTGCTCTGCAGTTGGGGCAGGACTTTGTCTTGACAGCACTGCACCAAAAAAATAAAACTGTTTATGTTTCCCTGGTAGTCTTCTCTCTGCTTGCTTGGGTCCTGGCAAAATGCCCATCCTCTCTCAGCCATCATATATTTGGGTTAGCAGTCAGCTTACAAGTGACTGTTCCCATCTGTCTCTGCAGTTAGTTATTAACATTTAATGGGCTAACTGGGTTGTGCTAAGAACCTTTTCATTCAGACATTTCCTTCAGCAATAATTCGACTGCATGATTTATTTGGATTTCTCAGTGACCTGCTCTCCCAGTCTAAAAAGAGCTGCACCCCTTGTTAGGTTGTTGGAGGAGCAGAGAGTTACTGGGTGTTGACGGCTGTCTAAACTACATCTATTTGTTAGATAAAGGCAGTAAGAGACGCATATAAAGCTGGAATTCACTGGACTGGGTCCACACTGGCCTCCCACAGAATTAGCACCTCTCTACATTTAGGAATATTTTGGTTTCAATTTATTTCACCATGGCTACAAAAGACACATTCCTGTTTGCAGACAGTCCATGGAAACTCATTGCCTGTTTCCTGACAAACTTTAGGACAGAGATGGAGCTGACTGTGCCGGCGTCATTGTCCCTTCCCTTCCCTTAGAGACGCTGGGATAAATATTTATCACTCTGGAGTTCTTATTCATGTCAATGAGTCCTTGGCATGACACAAGGTAAATGGGGTTAGCTCACACCCTGATGATCCTGGCATGACTAAAAAGCAAGCTGGAGAAGTTTCTGTCCAGATATGTATTGAGAGACAGAAGCTCTGTGTAGTCCCTCCTGGTAAAGAGCTGAAGTCCTGGACAATGTTCTCTGATCTGCGGGCAACTGCAAAATGATCTATGGTGCTGGCAGCCCTCCCAAATGGGTGCTGAGCTCTGTGATGCTTGGCATTTTCCTGAGAGCTGTTACAGGACTCTGACTGTGAGAAATTCCAGATAGTGCAGGCTTTTCAGATGAAAAATGTCATCAGGTATAGCATGCACCCTGCCAGAATGCAGAGAAGGAAAAACAGAGACAGGGTGATGTGGTCTGTCACCTGGCCATAACTCACCTGACACTTTGTGATCCTGTTTAACATCATAAGGAAAAGCCCTGTAACCCTATGTTGTGTAGAAATCAATCTGTTGCCCAGAAACGTTAGGTGATTATATATAGTCCATTTCTTGTATTTTAAATAAAGCCATTGCCCGTTTGGCACAGATCTGATGTTAAGTATTTTAAAAACACCATCTCACCTGCATCTCTGTGTGGTCCTCCCGTAGGAGTCTGTTTATTCTGAGCTGCTAAATGCACTGTCACTCCCTGTAGCTGTTCCTCTGTGCCTGGAGCTCATCTCAAGAGCAGCACTGTTCTTCCCATTCCCACCGGAATTGGCACCTGCAGTGCAGCCTAGGAAGTGGGAAGTCTCTGAGGACTCATCCTGCCTTTCCCCTTGTCTGGGCCATATTGCGTGTGTACTGCAGACCCTTCACGCAACTCTGAAAGTGCTCAGACTTTAAACTGAACCCACTTCCTGCCCCTTCTTGCCGAATGAGCAGTGGTTCCTGGTTGTTTGTTAAAGATCCCATAACCAAAGTATTCTTAAATTATTAAACAGCAGCTCTGTTTTCGTTAGACTGAAATATCCCCTACTGTGGTGTGGCCTTCATTTAGGTTTATTCCTTCCTCTGCTTGTGGGGGGTGCAGAGGAGGTGGACATAGCACCTGGTCCTCATCAGTGTTTTCAATCTGAAATCCAGCCCTGCTGGGGAGTGACATTTTATGCTGCCAAATTCCATCTCCATGCAGAAATGCAGCTACTCAGAAGTCATTTGTGAGACAGGCTTTCAACTGCCTAATACGATTCTGTCATACGCTGGCATTTTATTTCAGTAGCACTTTGATCGTACAGATCAAGTGTGTTTTAAAGACGTTGCCTTGCATCATTAGCAACAGAAGTCATTGAAGCCTTTGGACTAGAGGGACAGACTGCAGGACCAAGGGCTCCGTGTGAATAGAGTGGCTTCTGGGTTCAAGCACACTAGCATTTAGATCTTGGAAACAGTGTTAAAAAATTGGATGTATTTCTCTTAGTCACATCTGTTCATTCCCTCCTTTTGTTACCCCAAGGCTGAGCTATACAGGTGGGAAATACTGAGTTACCAAACTGGCTGCCATCAGTGTTCATGGAAGCAATTTAATTAATACAACCTGCAAGCTTAGCTGGGAACTTGAATGTCAAATGGGGATGTTTTGTCCAGCTCATGATGCAGGTTCAGCAAATCAAGTTGTGCCCTTCTTGCATCATAGAGTTCAGCTCCAGTTCTGCTCTTACCAACGTTTTGTTGTCCCAGAATCTGTCCTCTGAAATTCCTCTATAATGTGCTGTCTTTAAAAATGTCCTTAGATCCATTCACCTGATCCCTTGTCCTGCATTTTGAGAGTGTGCAGCTGTGTTAGCAAGCAGAGCAGGATAACCAAACCCCGTAGCAGTGACCGTGATGCCCAAGAAGGAACCAAGCCAATTAGACCTTCCTTTCTCCATCTGGGTTTGCAGAGAAAATACCTTCTGAGCAGAGCAGATTCTCCACCAAGTAACCGCAGTAAGGACTATGCATGCCTTGAGCACTTACAATTCCCTTGTTAACTGTACCCTGCTATTTTCTTTACTCAGAGCACACATAAGTGAAGAGCTCAAGGAACTGATCCTACGCATGCTCGATAAAAATCCAGAAACAAGGATAACAGTCCCTGAAATTAAGGTAAATTGGACATTGATATTATAGTCTTTTGTCTCAGCTGATTTTCTTGTTTCTTTGGTACCTTCTAATGAGGCAGAGCTGTTCCCAGTGTTTGTTTTGGGAGCTTTCTCTGGCACGCTGCCTTGGAAAGGGAGGGTGCTCATTTTGCAGCATGTGTAACAGCTCTGTTGCTGCTGCTTGCTTGGGGAATATTGACAAAAGCTTTCTTGTTTACTTATTTAAATTAAAATTACTCAAAGCAGGCTGATCCTTGGCGAATCCCTGGGAGAATCAACATTGTCATGGGGACTGCTAGCTGCAGAGCCTGTGCTGTCAGCGTTGGACCTGTGTTACGGGGGCTAGAAGTGTATTCCTCCTCTGGTTGCTTGTGTGATCAATGGCCTCAAGGCAGCACGTTTCTTTCTACCAGCTTTACTTGGGAGGCACCTATTAATACAGAGAACGAATAGGTCTGGTAGAGCATAATGTTTCACAAGGCTTGGCTTCGTTCTGTTTCTGCGTAGGCTTTTTGTCCTCATGTTACTCCCCGACCAAGGCCTTGGACCTGCTGAGTGCTCTCAAGATTTCCATAGAGATCCATCAGCATCCTCTGCAGGGCAAACAGTTCTTCCTTGCTTTGTCTCAGGCCAACACCAGCACATTTGCCACCAAAGCTGACAGCAGGACAATTGAACTTTGAGAAGAAATGTGATGTTGCTTCCTTCCCTGCCCAGGAGGCCACAGCTAGTGATGGTGGGAAGTGCTTTGGAGCTGTATTTAAGTGATTTCACTTGGCAGCTCTTGCAGGCACTTCATGTGCAAACCTGAGCCCTGTAAGAACCCTGGGGAGAAGGGCAGAGCAGGGTGCTGGATCTTACCAATGGCTGAGCACTGAAGGTGCTTGATGTGCTTGAGGACCTGTGTTGGGCACTGAAAGAGCACATGTCTCTAGCACCAGGCTGGGCTCAGCCCAGGGCCTTGAACACTGCTTTTCTCATGTTCACAACCAAGGAAACCGTCCTATGAAAGGCATTAGAAAACAGGTAGCTTTCCTCTGCTGTTCCTACAAGTGAGACGATAGCCAAGCAGCTTCTTGGCAGAGGTGGCTGTGGAGTGACTGCCACCATCACTGAAGGCCTTGGCCAGAGGAATCCAACCCAGAAAGTACAGGAGAGCCCGACACTTGCGGCTGATGTACTCCAGACATCTCCCCCTGTATTTGTATTCACAGGCTAATCCCAAGGAGCTGCTTCCTTGTGAAGTAGCATACAGCTGGCCACATGGCATTGGGGCTCCAGCTTTGGCTTCTTGCATAGTTAGATGTTTCTAAGTGGCTGTTCCAGGCTTCCTTCTCCTCCTCCCTGGATTTCTTCCCTTTTGTTTTCCCCTGTTTTCAGACTCCCCTCCTCTTCCTTTTTCGTCTTCCTTACTTGCAAGATAAAATCCTGACATGGCTACAAATGTTCTTGTGCTGGTGAGCATTAGCTCCACGCTGCTTCTTAGATGTGATCATTTATAGTTGATACATCTCTGATGTCTACATTGAAGATAAACATGGCAAAAGCTGGAATGAGGTGGTAAAATTATATATGGGGTTTAGGCTGGACAAATATCTTAACTGCTCTGCCAGCTGGGTTTGGAATTGCTGTTCACCATGAAAATAAATCAAGCAAATCGTTTCGCATGAGGAACATTGAACATATGGCTAGGCAGAGTCCTCTCCCTGGCTGAAATGTTTGCAAGCCCCCAGCAGACTGTGGGGTTTAGTGCACTGCTTTCACTTAAGGCTGGACATGGTGATGTGCCTTTGAAAAGAATTGTAAGTACAATTAATGATCTTTGAAAAATGTAACTTAAGTGCTGTAAAGAAGCTGATCGCTAATCCCTTGGAGAACACTCTGGACACCTGCATCCAACTCATCTAAATGGCAGTAGGCAGTGCGTATCCATCCTAATTAAACTCCTCGTCCTGGAGGGTGAGGCGGGCATTTCTACCCACCACACTGGAGGATGCTGTCCCTGACAGGCAAAACATCCAGCCCTGCATTTGGGTAGCAGAGACCCTCACCCCATCCTGCCGACAGCACCCTTCCACAGCAACACGGCAGCGACAGGGAGGGATGGTGGGAAACTGCCTTCTCTTTCCTTTGTGGGTGTGCAGAGGTTTATGTGCTGCCCAGGTAGCAAGGTGTGTTATTTTACTATTTATGTAGGCAGGAGGCCATTGCAGTAGCATGAAGCCTCAGTACTGAGACCCCTTTTAAGCACCTAAACCCATGTTTGTGCAGATGCATAGATGATCTTGATTCTTCCAAGTAGTGAGCACATGTAACCCTAGATGAAATGTGTGCCTATGAGAGAAAAAGATGAAAAAGCTCTGGATAACTCATATTTTCAAAGTGTTTCAAACTTGATTCAGACGGTGCCGGGTTCCTCCAACATGCCGGTTGGTGGCAGTGAGTGCAACAGCACTTGGCATTAGGGGTGCCATCTTGGTAATTCCAAGGGAGCTGGTTGAACCGCATCGCTGGAAGTGGAAAATGGAGCAATACCGACAGCTTACCGCCGTAACCTGTCCTGTGCCCCCATTTCTGTCTCATCACTGACATCATAGCGCTCTGTAGAAGGGAGGCCTACAGCTGTCTGTGTGTTCCTCCCCATGCAGGTGCATCCGTGGCTCACCAAGAGTGGCGAGGAGCCGCTGCCGCTGGAGGAAGAGCACTGTACTGCGGTGGAGGTGACAGAGGAAGAGGTGAAGAACTCTGTGAAGACTATCCCGAGTTTGCCAGCTGTGGTATGTATAAACCACAACCGCATCCTCTGCATGGGTCAAGAGCATGGTACTATGCTGAAGTTCTCAACTAGTGGAGGAGGTTTGGAGAGGGTACATGTATGCTCCTGGCATGAGAAACTTGGCCTTTCAACCCAGCATGAACTTTCTGTGTACTGAAGTATCCCGACTCTGCAGGGCCTGACTGTGTGAGCAGGCCTGTTTATATCTGTCTGGCTGCTTTCATAAAAGCTGTAGGGTCACACCCTCAAAGTGTCTGGCATCAGACATCCCAGAACACCAGAAGCATCCCAAGCGTTTTGCTTCATTAATCTAGAGGTTACAAGACACCTCATTTGGATCTTCAAATTGAAAGCTCCAAACCTGGAGGTGATGTTGCCAGAGATGCAAGAACATCTGCCCACAGAGTATATAGCTGGCACTTGCCTGCCAGCCCTGGGGGAACCACGAGTGGGTTCAGGGCTCTCGGCAGTTTGTGTGTAGCCAGCTGGAGGTCTGCTATAGGCAATTTACGATGATGCAGGTGCCTTTGGGGGGGATTTCATGGGGAGAGAAGTGCTGAGCACAACAAGGACCTGTTTTCCCAGCTCTTGTAGTGTGAAGTTAACATAGTTAACGCTTGCCCCAACAGCTGGCTGGGGGAATGAACACAGTCCTTTCCCCTTGATAGCAGGGCCTTTGCCTTTGACCCACAGGAGCTGGTGGCACTCCCTGGGAAGTGTCTGCCTGGGAAGGTGGCCCAGGGGAGCTCTGGTGCCGCCTCCTCACAGGCTTGGACCACCATGAGTGACAGTCAGCAGCGTCGGCTTCGCCTCTTGCCAGCAGTGGTCTGCGTCCAGGGGTCTGAGCTCGCAGCCTGCGCGAGTGGCCTTGACACTGCCTGGAAGTCACATAGCTGTTCTCTGCGTTTCTCTAGTTCATGCTCTAGTTGGGGTGCTATTAAATGTCTGTTGAATTATTAAAGAAGCTGTTGTTAGACTCCTTTGAACTAGCTTCAAGGGGGTGGTATGTCAGTCCTGCTGTTCTCACTGATCTGTTTTCCTTCCTCAAAGATCCTAGTGAAGGCCATGCTAAGGAAACGCTCCTTTGGAAATCCGTTTGAGGTTCAGACCAGGCGGGAGGAGAGGTCCATGTCTGCTCCAGGGAACTTACTGATGTACGTATATACAGCTTTACCTGGCTCTGCTCCACATGCAGAGTAAAGGTGTATGGGGAGGATGAAGGAAGCAGTTTGCAAATCTTTTTCGTAGCATTCAAGGACAAAACTTCTTTCTAAATCAATACTGAGGCTAAAATCTACCTCAAGTCCTCTAGGGTTAAAATCCAATGCAGTCAAGCAGCCTAAGTACTCTTTTTATAGATGCAGTTCTGTCTGTAAGATGGGTTTTGCCTAAACGCATATGAGGTGCTAAACTTGGATCTGTTTTTTAACCTGTTTGTTTATAATACACTGTGATCAAAGATCCATTAGAGATTGGTGAACTAAAATAAGTTTAATTAGAGTCTAGCCTGGATATGTATTGGAGGGTTTAATTCTTCTCTTTTTTTTATGGACAACAGAAGAGGCACCAGATGAGCAGTTTGCATGTTTTATAAGCTGGAAATGAGATGATGTGGTTTGTCTGTGGTCTGGGGCCCAAGTCTGGGCAGAGACACCATGGAGATACATGGACAGACAGTGGAGACCATTTTGACATTGCTCTTTCATTTGAGAAAACATACAGTGTTTTTTCACACACCCAGTTGTGAAATGGTGGAACACATTGCAATGGAATATTTAGGAGGCAGGATATGAATGACTATACTGGGATTAAAAAGGGAGTAGACAAATTAAATGCTATTAGATTCGTCAACAGATTTTAAATACAATGGCCTGGATGTACAGGGATGGTGGCAGAATTTCTCTGTCCTTTACTTGACTCTTGCCTTTTCTCCCTCATGTTGGTCACCCATCCCTTTCAGAGCCAGGTTTCTGGGCTGTCGGTCCAGTAAGTAACAGCTGGACCATTAGCCTGACCTGGGACAGTTACTTTCATGTTGTCACCCTGCAGAACCTATAAGGCTGCAGGTCACAACAAAGCTGTGTTGTACCAGAATGATCGTTTTCCATCCAAAATCCCAGTACCATGCCTAGCAGACTCCCACAAGGGTGTGCTAAGAGTCACTGCACCTTTGACAATGCAAACAGAGGAGTGTCTCTCGATGGTATGTAGGGATTTAAGGGCTCAGCCCAGTTAAGGTTGCTGATGCTTTAGGGCCCAGCTGTGTATTGGAGACTTAGTGAAGGCCTTGCCTTTGAGTCCCGGACCAGCTAATGTTAAGACACCCGTTTAACAGTTAAACACCCTATACATGAGTGCTGCTGAAGAGCATGGCAGTCACGGCTCCTTTGCCAATTTAGCACAAGGGATTTGTCCTCATTTGTTGCCCTTGGCTCATTGCCTTCCAAATTAGTTATTGCTAATTTGACACACGTTCCTGCCCGTATCTTCACTATCATTCCTGGTCACTGTATTGCATTGCTCTGAGATGGAAGAACTTTTACTAAATTTGAAGATGTCCAAAAAAAAAAGTGAATGGTCTTTGAATGTGCCGATTCTCCACTGCGCTAACCCCTATACTTAATTTCTTAATCTCATGCCATCAGTACTAGTTGACTTTATCCTAAATTAATTCATGCACAACTGGAGGTTTGAGAACACATCTCAAAACCCTTCTGTTTAAAAGACAGACATTGGCAAAGTCTCTTCAACGAAGTGTTGTGTATTAAACACTACTGCAGGGATGTCTTTTTTAAGGACTGTGGATTATTATTTCAAACTTTGAAAAATGCTAGACTGGTTGGATATAATGTTTTAAATTTAAAAAGATTTGTTGAATCTAATGACATTGATTTTTAAGTAAACCAAGTCTAAATGGGAATGTTCATTGGTAATCAAGAGTTATCTCTTGATTACAGTGTTATTTCCACAGGGGCAAAGAAAGCTAGACACTAAACCCATCCAGTTCTTAATTCATAGTGGGTTGTTCTGTAGTAAAACCACCCTTAACACACGTATAAAATATAACATCAGTGCAAATGTTACGTACAGCACTGTGTTAGTTAAAATAAGTTTTGAGTAAGTCTGCATGACTATAAATACCTAGGACTTAGTGGGAACAGATAATACTGTTGTAGCATAAAGGCTCTGCAGAGTTCCTGCATGTCAGGAACCATTTCCACACTCATAGCTGGACAGGGGACCCGAAAAGTGGGACTTGTCAGAAGGGCAGTGCCGGCAGCCGTCGCCGCTCTCTGGCGACGCTGCCATGTGGCTGCCCACAAGGAGCTGAGAGAAAAACAAGTCACAAGTTCCCAAGCTCTCCACCACAGAGCTTCTCCTCCCCAGTGACAGTGTCTTTCAAGAGAAATGAATCACCTCTTGTCATATTGCATCTCCTCCCAGTTATAGGTGGTGAATAACTTGTTGTGTTTCTATATAAGAAAAA
The DNA here is from genome assembly GCF_000687285.1 of Phaethon lepturus. NCBI lineage: Eukaryota > Metazoa > Chordata > Aves > Phaethontiformes > Phaethontidae > Phaethon > Phaethon lepturus. The sequence continues at coordinate 14,811 of NW_010530271.1, read as the reverse complement.
AGAAAAGTTATTAGAAAACTCCAGTTTCACACTCAATTTATTTAATTAGGCTGCATGTGAAATTGCCAGAGCCCCGCTCACTGCTGCGTCAAGCACCTTACATCTGTGCCCATACTGAGATTATATTCTGCAGGAAATCCTCTGACAGCTGATTCTGCTTTCTGGTATTTCTAATTGGTGGTTCTTAAAATGGATTTTTCCTTTAAGAAAATACAAAGAGAAAGGAGCCATTTTAACAGCTCCCTCTTTGGGATTTGGAGAGGAGGAAACTAAATCATGTGGTTGAATCTTATTTTTTAATTTCTTCCTGCATTACCTGTACACAGTGTGCTGGGCTCTGTTCTTGGAATTGCTTCGTGCAGAAGCTGCATGTGCAGAAGTCTTTGTGATAGCAGGAGGTCTTTCATGTTTCCACAGCCTTTGTTCCTTTGGAGGACACCATTAAGACACCAGTGATTTGAAATAGTTCTTAAATTAGTACTGGGAGGAGAGAGGGATTTTTTAGCACTCCTTAGACCTGAAAGAAGCAAGTCCTCTCCTGTGTGTTATTTATTGCTTTGGTTAATAGCACTGAAAAGTTACAAAGGCAGCTGTTAAAATGGCAAGCACAATCACCAGATAGAAGGAACTAAAATGAAGATGCCCCCGTTTAGCAATTCTTGTTTTGCAATGTTTACCTCTCCCACGAGAGCACCTCCGCACCCCTAGAAGCGGGCTGTGAGTGCTGCCGGCCGTCACGTTACCCTGCGAGCTGTGCGGTGGCTGGGTGGCACCGGATCCTGCCATTCGTGCAGGACGTCCCAGCAGATGCAGGGGTTCATCGAGCTTTGCAGATCGTGCAGAACATGGCCAGGTTCAAGCCTGTCATTAATGGTGGCTGCAGAAGCAACCGATCGTTTTTACTTTTTTTTCCCAGTTGCAGAGTATTTTTTAAATCCAGTTGTTTAGCGTTCATAGCTAGGTTCTGGGTTTGTTAGCAGTGTTTGCTACATTTCTTCTGCCTGCTCTAGATTTCTCCTAATTGAGTCAGCACTGGCTTCACCACATTTTATTACTCTCATTTATTGCAACTACTAACTATCAAATTAATTGCTGTGTTTTGACAGACCCAATTTACTTTCCCATTATGGCTGCTATTACTATTGATGAAAGGTGGTTGTCAGCTCCTGTAGGGGTGATCAGTCTGTATTTAGAAAGCCTACCCTGTTTCCAGCCTCTCCAAAAAGAGGGCAAAAGAGCCGTCACTGCCCTTAGGGCCATACTATCCATGTAGGCTAGGCATGAGCAAGCCAGGGGGAGTGGGAGGTAAAAAAATGGCTGACCCAGGTCTCCAGGCAGAAATAGCTTCTCCCGAAACAGCAGAGAGGTACGTGCCTTGTGGGGGCTTTGTGCTGAGAAAGTCCTAGGGCTCAGTGCCGTAGGGCTGCTCAAAAATAGGCTGAAGAGATCCCCCTAGGGCAGCCACATCTACAGCATCATCTTTGACAAGGGAACAGCTGCAAGCTGGGTTTAAATTTGCCAAATGTTTCCACTGAAGATGCTCCCTTGGTCTCTGCTAGTGCTCGGTGTCTGTCTCTCCAGTCCTGGGAAGATTTCGGGTAGGTAACGCATAGATGCCGTCAGAACAGAGTCAAACCCAACCAAAAGCCGTATCGATTTTCACTGTAAAGAAAAGAACTCTGTGTCTCGTGGGAAGAGCCGTGCCCCGCAGTGCCGGTGGGTATCACCATAGTCTATGTATGGACCAAGGCACTGACCGTGGCACAGGACTTTCCTCTGGCAAAGACCACCATGAGCCAGACCCTCCAGTGAGTGGCCCCATGCTCGTGTGGCTCTGCCCATGCTGAGCACAGCCCATGCGTGCCCCATTGCACGTGGTGGTGGTGGTGACAGCATGACCATGATAGGACACAAAACCCCCAGAGGTGCCAAATTACAGGAAAGGAAAAAAAAAAAAGGAAAGCACAGCTGGACGTCAGCAGGATGCTGGAAGCAATCTGGAGCTTTCAGCAGCAGTAGAGGCTGGAGTGGGTCTGTACCAGTGCTACCAGTGCCAATCCTACTCTGTCCTTTGGGCTGCAAACAAACATGGCTGATGCTCCATCCTCCATTTCACTCTGCTCGCTAGCCTTGTTGGGTACAGAAATATAAGCTCCTTTGCCTGCTGCCATCATCTTCATGATTGCTTTCTTCCTTTGTCTCATTGTTTTGCTCTCAGGGACAGAGTCCTCTTAAACACATCTGTATACTTGCATCCATCTTTAAGGTAATTCTGTGTTTGTTTTTCCCCTGGGTGCTGTAGAAATGTGTGTCCTCTCCTCAGCCTGTGTGATTTGTGTGCTAGTGAGAGCATTTGGCTCCATCCTTCCTCCCTGTAGGAGCAATTTTACTGCAGTTTTTCTGTGTGTGACACTAATGTTTATGTATGCTTTTTTTAATTATTATTATTTGTGGTTCTTTGGCATTTCAGCCTTCTTTAGGGGAGGAGGGGTGAAAAAAGCCAGTTGGGTTTTAGCAGGAGCTGCTGCTCAGCCCCACGTTCACAGAGGAAGAACCAAGAACCACAGAATTTGGGAGAGGTTAAGGCTGAACTTTGTAATTGGGGATTAGGTTTAATATTTAGTGGTTATGCAAAAGAAATAGAGGCAGAGCCTTCTCTGCTCCGGCCACTCCACCATTCCCCTGCACTCCTGTCTCTGACGCCATGCTGGGAGGGCGCTGAGCTGACCGAAATTGTCCGCTCTGTGCGATCACCCACCCTGCCTCAGCCGGGACTTCTTTAAGTCATGGTCATTTGTCCGACCTGTTGCACAGACCCTTCTAGGAAGCAGTTGGTCCCATCAATTCTGTTAAATAACAAAATAACATTCAGTGCAAATTGTGACAAACTGCTTACAAAGAGCTCAGAGTGTAAGTCCCAGCATCTAGTGCTTAGGCCGGACACAGCCGCCACCCAGGCCTGGGGAGATCTGGTCTGGGCTGAGAGACCAGGAAACAACCACACGCCTCCCGATGCCTTTGGGAGCAGCCGCGCGGCTCTGGAGGCTCTGGCTGGCCTAGTTTACCGCTCCGAGACGAACGGATGAGCTCAAGCCGGGATGCTGCCTGCTCCGAGTGAGGAGGGACTTGCAGAGGTTCTCCAAAAATAGGTAGGAGGAGGCAGGCGGGGAGGGTGGGGACTGACGTGGTGCCGCCGGTGGCAGCTGGTGCCACTGCCTGCTGCTGTCTTTTCCATAGAGAGGAAGGGGACATCACCACTCTAGACAAGGGCAGATTATTGGTATTTAACGGGGACTCGGTGGAGGAATGAAGCACTTACCAGGAGTGTGGGTGTGCTCTGATCCAGCTCTTTGTAGGCTGTCGCACTCCATCCCCGTGCTGTGCTGCCTGCGTTTCGGAGGGAAGTGCTGTGAGGCTCGTTCCTCGCCGGGCACGAAACACTCCGTGTAAATACTGAGTGGCTGTGATCTTCCTGCAGCTGTTACCAGCAGTGCGCTCTCCTGGGTGATTGCACGGGTCAGGCTTCGCTCGCCTGGGGTTTAAAAAATGTAGCAGAATTACAGTCTTTTTTCTTAAAAAGAATTATTTAATGGAGATTCACGTTCGGCCTCAGACCTTACAGCACAAGCCCCATCTCCCATGCAGACTGCAGAGCGCTGACGCCTTGATCCCTACCGCCGTACGTGTAACTGGAGTTAAGCTAATAGCACCGCACGGGTGTTGTGTCAACCTGTTTTGCGTTGCACCCTCCCGCAAGGCGCTGGCAGAGGCAGACGCCGCTCGGGGCAGCAGGGGAGCGTTGAATGCACCCGGGCACGGAGCAGGCTCGGCAGGACGCACCTCGTGCTGTGCGGGGCTGCCTGCGCCGTGCCGGAGAGAGGAGCCTCTGCTGCTACCTGGGGTGATAAATCATTTAAAGAGGGTGATGAAGGCGCCGAAGATGGGGCTGTTCCTCAGCCTCCCCCACATGGAAACGGTCCACGCTCTGGGCTCAAGGTCAGGTTTGTCACAGGGCTTTGCTGGAGCAGGGGGAGAAGGGAACGTGATTTTTTATTATTTCTGGTTTCTGCAAAATTTCATATAGGCCTACGTGTGCTTTCAGCGTCGTTCCCTGCCAGACAATAACCCCAGAGCCCCAGACCCACGCTTCCCGAACACGGTGTGCTCCAGGCACCTGGAGCAGCACTGACTCTCCACTGCCCAGTTGGCTGGTCCACGCAGACTGATTCTCCTGCAGCCGGGCTGGTGCGGGTGGGGCCAGGCACCCTGGCAGACGCAGGTGCTTGGGGTAGCATCACCTCCGTTATCCTGTGGATATCTTCATGATGGAGAAACAAGCATTTTAGGTGCAAGTCATCTGCCTGCCGTAGGTCTCTGCTGGGGGCTGCTGTGGATGGCACCTGGAGGTGTCACGTTTTCTCCGTTCAGTCTAGAGCAGCGACAGCTTTCTCTGGTCACATCTGAGCGATGGGCTGTTCTATGGATGGCTGGGCCGAGTGGAGGTGTTACTCCTCAAGGAATAAAAAAAGCTCAAGCCTGCATGGGAGAACATTGAAAATTAGGAGTAGGAGGACAAGGTTGAAGGTGTCATGGTGTATGTACAATGCAAGTTAAGTTACCTTGGCTGTGTTTGAAGGACTGCTGCTCTCAGGTGCTGAGCTGTTTTGGGGACCGGACAAACTCACAGAAACTGAAATCAAGCAGCTCTTGTGTAGGGAGAACTGGGTTGTGGTAGAAGCATACATTTTTTTACTGCCATTTACAGCGGGGCTTTGGAGAAACAGTTACGGTATCAAGCCATCACTCTTATCTTTTAGAAAAAAAAAAAAAAAGTAATTCAGATTAAAGAAAAGCAAACCAGAACTCCCCAAATACAAACTAGGTAATTTTGGAAACATTTTCTGTAAGACTTTCTCCAAGAACCAGATGCCTCCTCATGATGCTGCAGATGGGAGAAGAGCCCTCGGGGAAATGCAATGCTCAGTCCTTGGGGCACGGAGACCAAGCAAGCGTATAGGCTTGAGTTGCACAGCACTGCAGCGCATCGAGCTGGGATACTGCAGAGCTGTTTAACGTGGCACCAGCACAACAGGCTGGTTTGTTGCTACTCCCTCTTAATATTGATGTTGTTGACCTGGGTTGTCTGTTGGAAAAAATAACCACCTGCTGTATTTCTTGCATTGGTATGTGCCTATAATCTCTTTATTTCCTTGCTGTTTGTGTAGAAAAGAAGGGAGCAGAGAAGGAGGCAGGGACCCGGAGCTGCCTGACGTGCGTGAAGATGAAGCTACGTCCTGAAGCTGCCTGGCTGTTGCAGGCTGGTTGCTCACGTGCTGCTGCTGTTGTACCCATCGTGGTGTTGTCTACACATCTGCCCTCATCGCCAAGTCCAGGGCCTGCAAAGCAAAAAAAAAAAAACAAAAAAAAAAAACCAACAACAACAACAACAAAAAACAACCAAAAAAAAACAACAAAAAAACCCCAACCAACAAAAAAACCCACAAAACAGACCAACCCAGAAAACCAGGAAGGAGGAACAGAGTGGCAATAAGGAGAAGAGTGAGCCCTTGGGCAGCGCAGCTGGCAGAGGGCTGGCTCGGCCTCGTGGGCGGCCGCGTTCCTTGTGCGAGGCATGCGTGCGCTCCTCCGTGTGTGCCTTGCTCTCTACTTGTGCTTCACGTGTGGGCTTTGTAGTTGGGTGTCTTGGCCGACAAATGTGGTTTTATTTTTAATGCAGCAAACCAAATGTTGTCTCATGGGTTGCTCGCCCTGGAGACTTCCTCCTTGCTTTTTTGGCATTCTCTATTTCAAGCATCAGGAAAAAAAAAATTGCATTAGAGCCAGGTCTTATTTCTGAGAGTGACTTTTATTTAATGCACGGGTAAAGGACCTCTGTATACCAGGACACATCCTGCTCCTGTTGGAGTTGACAGCAAAATTTCTATGGATATCAGTTAAATGGGGATGAGATCTTCTTCGTTTTGGAGTGAGCACTGTCACTCTCTATGCCTTTTTCTCTTTTTCCCCTCTCTTTTCTTATCCCTCAGTTTTGCACAGTGCATATCCTGCCAGCTTTGATGGCTTTAGTCAGGGCAATGTTGTAAAACAGAAGAACTACACGATATTCCCTGTAATGTGCAATGAGCCTTTGAACGTCGTAGAGATCTGGAGCCCTGGGATATGCCGTTACACGGCAAGGCTTAGTGCACCGAGGACATCTGCTAACCAAGCGTGCTCTTCCCAAAGAGCTGGGATTGCCCTCCATCAGCTGCAGCCAGTCCGGCGCACACGGACGTTGTTCTCAAAGCTGAAAAGAAGTGGCAGGTTTGGGCTTATTTTATTTAAGGGTGGTTTCCTTTCCCTCATTCATCTCTTTGCTCCTTTAAAATTATGTACCTGATGCTTTTAAACTTTAATTTCCTGATAAATGACCCAAACTGGGAGAGCTCCCTAGGATGGAAAATGTTGGTGGAGGGTTTTTAGACTAAGGAAAGCTACAGAACACGAGATCAAAACTTGATCTTTTGGGTTTTTGAAGGCTTTAATTTTTAATTTTATTTTAAGACTGTAATTTTTATGCACATGCTGATGCTGCTGTTTTATCCATAGATTGCTTCTAAACTTGGTATTAGAAGCTTTATCTCTACAGTTTGACAACAGGTGAGAGATTGCACTTAAAAGGGCAAATGCAGCTATTTCAGTGGCTGTTGACTGTATGGACTGTGTGTATAATCAGGAATTTCACTCTTGCACTCAGAGAGCAAAAACCAGTGACATCAATCCGTCAAAATTTACGTCAAGATTTTCCCTTGAGCTTTGTGGGGTCTGAACATGCCCCTGGGAAGCCAGCGGGTTTGGATTCTTATTTTACAGCACTTAAATAAAGGACACAATTAAATTTGGTTCCTACATAACCACATTACTGTCTTATTTTAGGTTAATTCTGAGGACTTGGCACTTTCAGTCCCCTAATTTTTTGTGCGAGGGGATACGCCTATGAGGATTGTTGGAAGTGACCGGTGTACTGGTTGTTCCCATCCTCTTTGCTGCAGTCTAGTTTGGTGGTTCCCGATGTTTTTCTAACCGGGCTTTGCTGCCGGTGCTTTCTGCCTCCCCTCGCTCGTCTGCAGCCGCCTCGCTGGGATGCCCAGAAGCAGGCGCCAGCCTGAGCTCTGCCCCACATCTCGCCTGTAAATATCGGCAGATTTAGAGTATTGCAGCTAATGTATTTTATTAAGGAGTTCTTTCATATTTTAAAGCAGGCGAGGGGATTCTGTGCTGTAAAGTTTACCGCTCTGGGCTTGCGCTCTGCATCGCCCGCACCCAGGTGGGAAATCCTGCCTGCGTTTGTGCGTCTGCCCGCACCAACTGTGCGCTCGGCATCCTCCGAGGGCCTGTGGTTCTGCTTCGGCCGTGTGCCCCGGTACCTCCCGCCGGCTGGCACGCTCGCACGCACGCTTGGATCCTGCTGCCTTGTAATGAAGATTTAAGGACCTGGTGAAAGGGAGTGAAAAATGGAGGAGGGGACTTGGCGAGGCCGAGAGCATGAGGGGGCTCTGCAAATACGGGAGGAGGCCAGGAGAGGGGACGGTCTCTGGATGCAAACAGGTCTGTGCTGGGGACCGACCGGGGTGCCGCCGGTTCCTGCTGCGCACCAGGGGCCGAGCGGAGCAGCCCCGGGGCGATGGTAGGAGCAAGCTGTCCGTCCTCCGGTTTGCAGGAACGTGGGCTCTCCAGCTGGTGCCATGGCAGAGCTCTGCTGCAGCAGGGCCGGGCTGCCGGCAGCGGGGAGGGAGGCTGCGATGCCGGGTGAGCCCCCAGCCTGCGCAGAGGGGTGACCTTGGGACAAGGACACGTCTCGGGAAGTCACCTTACCCATGGGGAGAAAAGGGAATACCAGTAATCCTTTTCCCTGTGGCTTTTCTGAGGTCTTAGCAATGCTCGAGTGGTGCTCAAGGAGCTCTTAAGACTGCCAACGTGGGCTTATTTACTGTATTTTTAATATGGTAAGAATAACTTGGGGGCAGAGAGACACTTTGCTAATCCAGCCAGTTGTTGGGATTATTCTAGCAATGCCCAAGGGGATGGGAGCTAGCGGGGCGAGGCTGCAGGAAGGCTGTTCCCAGCCTCAATTAATGCGACCAAACAAATACTCATTTACAAATTAGCTCTATGTCATGTTCCTTTAGTGGTAGCCGGAGCGCCGCTTCGGTTTTGGAGGGCAGTGGGGGAAATGGCTGTTTCTTATAATCATCCCAAAATCTGCTTTGGAAAAATTGCCCTTTCTGCTGAAAGAATCTTTCTGGAGCTGTTCCCACAGGTCCAAGAAGCAACCAGAGTTGCACAGCCGGGCTTGTGTCATACCTTGTTTACCTTATTTTAAAATAACCATCTCCAGCAAGCCCAGCCTTTTATCTGTTCAGGAACGTCATTCTCTTCAGCTAGACGGCTAAATATTTGTCTCTCTTCCCTCTGGATGAGGGTTCGGCGTGGCAGGGCTCCTCCCAGCAGCGAGCGGCGCTGGCGTGGGCGCGCTCTGACGTTCCGTACGCGCTGTGTTTTTCCCCTCCAAATCCTCGTGGGCCTGTGCTGTCCCTGGAGCGTGGGCGTCCTGTCTTCTAGAAGAGATACGGGGATGCTCTGAACTGCGTTAGCTGGGCTCTGCGTCCCGGGAGCGCTCCCCTTTTCCCCGGCCGCGTGCCGGCTCGGTTGGCTTTGATCTGCCCCAGTTGGCTTTTCCGGCTCAGGGATGGGCCCAGATTGAGAGACCCTGAAGGAAATTTCTCTTTAGGGGAAATCGCACATCTTTTTGATCTCCGGGACGCAGATTTCTCTCTGTCTTGCTCAATTAATTCCTCCAGGCCTTCGGTGTGGGAGGTAGTGCCAAGTGAAAACCCTGGTTTAGCCTCTCCTGTCTGGCATGGAGGAATACTGCAGTGAATGGCCTTAACCCTTCGGGCAGGGATGCATCGCCGCGAA
>NW_010530271.1:5253-5477 GCF_000687285.1 Phaethon lepturus | reverse complement strand
CCGCAGCCGTGGCGCAGCCAGCGCCGCGAGCCCGGGCTCTCGAGAGAACTGAATCACCTGCAGCGCTAAGTGTGACTGGGCTGTGAGCACTTTTTTTATTTTTTCAGTGCCTTGGGACACAAGAAGCAGGCTGTACAGCAAAAGACCGGGCTTCCTGAAAGGTCGAGAGCCGCACGTGTCTCTGACACGTTTTCTTTATCATCGTTTCGAGGGTGGATAAGTCA
>NW_010530271.1:2648-5208 GCF_000687285.1 Phaethon lepturus | reverse complement strand
CGTGTCGTATCTGGGGCCAACATCTCCCGTCCGGATGGTGCTTCGGTGTTCGGGATCTGGCAGGTTGCCAGTTAAGAGAAATCTTTGCGTTTCCAAGCTGGGAGTGCACCCAGAGGTTTGTGCCGAGCGAGCGGTAAGCCTGTCCCGGCCTTCCTCGCCCGGGCTACGGGCCAGAATCTGGCCCCCAAGGCAAGCGAAACGGTGCAAAACCCACTGAGGCCAAATCTACCCCCGGCCCCGCACAGCGTGGCGTGATGGCCCCAGCGGCGTTGTTTGGGGTCCTGGGGAGAGTGGCTTGACAAATGCTGGAGGGTGTTCGCTGCCCTGGAAAAAATATTCCTGGGGAGGAAAAAAAAAACCCCATGGGGCAGCCGGTGGTCAGGCAGGCGTGGGGTTGTGGCCACGGGAAAGCTGATTTCGTGTACGGCCGCTTCTGAAGGGAGCCCGGCGGGGGACGGCGTAGCTGCTCCACGCAGAATGCGTTGCAGCTGGGTGAGATGACTCCGGGACAGGGTTTAATTCCTTATTTATAGCCAGACTTGCAGGGCGGGAGCTGGTGGGAGGAATTCTGTGTTCCTTCAGCAAGGCTCCGTATCCTGAAGCCGTCAGCAGCGCTGCGGCAGGGCCCGAGGGAGGTTTTTCTCTATTTCTTTGGTGTGTGGCTGGGTGAGCTCGTTTGCTCTCTGGCTCGCTGCTTTCCCACTCACATCTTGCCCAAGAAAACCAGGAGCTTCGTCCCACCAGCTGCAGGCGCCGGCTCTCCCTAAGGGTCCCGGCTGCCTCGCTCGTGCTCGGAGCCGGGTCCCGGCTGCCTCGCTTGTGCTCGGAGCCCCTCGTCCCCGCCAGCTGCTGCGAGCAACGTCCCGTAGCTGGTGCTTTGGGCTTCCTTAGCCCGAACGGCACGGCCAGACGCGTGAGAGGCTGTTGCGTGGGTGCAGCGCATCCTTTGGTGCTGCAGCGAGCGCAAGAGCTTCAGAGCAAACGCGGCAAGGGTTGCCGTCTCCGGGCAGCCTGGCTGTGCCAGTTCAAAGGCTCGGGTGCAGCCTGGGACACCCTCATCGGCCATCTCCAGGCACAGAGCCCACATCTCCAGTGCTTGGCTGGCTGCTCAGCACCGCTGTTCTGCTACGAGAAAAGATGGTCCTGCTTCGGGACGGGCGGTCTCACCTTTGTGCCGGCTGGCGATGGCAGGCGAGGCCGGGGATGGGGATCTCAATAAATGTAGAAACGTTTCCAAAGGCAGGAGGACTGTGCTGGAGCGCTGGGGGGTCCCGCTGAGGGCGTGAGCACGTCGGCTGTCCGGCAGGAATCCTGGAGACTGGAAAGCAGACAGTGTGGGTTTTGTGCGTGTGTATAACTTAGTTTGGGTACCAAGCTTCTCCGCTTTGCCAGGGCACGTTACAGTGGTGGTTGTTGAGCAAAGCAGCGACAGGGATTTCTTTTTCTGGCCCAGAGCCTCCTACAGAAGACCGTGCTCCGATCAGGTCCCTCCCAACCTGAATTCACCTGGATTATCCCGTGACCCCGTTATTCTGAATGCAGCCTCCCGCGGGACGAGGGAAAGGCAGGAGCTCGAGAGCTGAAGCCTTTTCCCTGAAGGAAAGGCACGTACGCTCAGCGTTCCTGCTAGCAGATGCCCAGGCCCTCGGTCAGTAACCACAAGCCATCAGTCAAAGCGTTCCAAAAAAAAAGTGTAAATTCAAGAAAAAGGAAATTGCAATTTTTGAGGATATAATTCGGATCCTCTGTGCCGTAATTTTGCTGCTGTTTCTGATTTATGGGCCTGTTCTGTTAGTATTTAAGTCTCTTCTTGTACTTGCTGTTCAATATATGACTCTGTCTATACTCTGCTATAACTCGAGCATGACGTATATGCACTCAGTACTGTAATGGCACGTGGCTGTTACACTGTAAATATGTACCATGAATAGAGAGGCTATTTTTCGCATGCTTTTGTACTCTAGAACTGAAGAGGAAACAACAATAAAGTCCACAGGAGTGACGCTCGGCGTAAGTGCGGTTCCTGACGCGGCTCTCGTGTGCTCTCTGCTGTTCAAGCCCTCTCTGTGCTTTCAGCTACAGCCAAGAGGGGCTTACAGGGCTCCCACCACGCCCTTCTCCCTGCCCTTTCCCTCTTGGGCTTTTCCCGGGCTGAAGAGTCTAGAACTGAAGAGGAAACAACAATAAAGTCCACAGGAGTGACGCTCGGCGTAAGTGCGGTTCCTGACGCGGCTCTCGTGTGCTCTCTGCTGTTCAAGCCCTCTCTGTGCTTTCAGCTACAGCCAAGAGGGGCTTACAGGGCTCCCACCACGCCCTTCTCCCTGCCCTTTCCCTCTTGGGCTTTTCCCGGGCTGAAGAGGCTCAGGGACCCGTCGTGCTTCGGTACCACATCACGGGCTGCCGCAGCATCCCTCTCGAATGCCACCTGTGGAGTTGTCCGGCCGTAATTGCGTTTTCTTCCAAAGAAATGCGGAATTTGCTTTGAAAAAGAGGGGTTGGCCTGGGCTGGAGCTGACTCGGCACGGTTGTGGAAACCGCAGCAAGCCCCGGGCTCGCCTGG
>NW_010530271.1:1148-2539 GCF_000687285.1 Phaethon lepturus | reverse complement strand
CAACCCCCGGCCTCGCCTGGTTCCGCTGGGCTGGACCGTCCGGCCGATCCCGCGGTGCCCCACGGACCTTCCTCCAGGTGAGGCGCAGAGGTGCTGCTCTCCTCCTGTTCCTGTAACACCGAAAAATGGGGGGGGGGAAGGTGAAGGCATCTATCTCATCACCTGTGGTTAGTGTTCAGCCCGGCCAGGCACACGCTGGGCCCAGTGACTGCTAATGCTGAGCACACCGGCTCACTTGTGGGTCTGTAGGCTGCTACCACCCCCCGAGTCTGCGTGTAAACGGACCCGGGGTACAAAGTACTTGCGGTGAACCGGCTTGAGAGCTCGGTCTGTCCGCCGAGGTGTCCTGGGCTTGCTTTGGTCTCCCGCCACCATCGCAGCCTGTTCCTGAGACCGCAAGGAGCTGCCCAGGAGCAGGAGGGAGCGGCCGGGCTGCGCGTCCCCCGAAAGGCTCATCGCTCGGGGGGCACGGCACAGGCTCCCTTCGGTTAAACAAACCAGGCTCAGCTGCTCACTCCCACAAGCCGATTGATTTTGACTTCACGGTCAGGGGGCAGAAACGGGGAGACCAAAACCATTCCGGCCAGGGACGGTCTCACACACCGGTCCAGCTCTTCAGCTGTGCCCAGACAGCAAAAGCAAATGGAAAAAGAAGAAACCTGGATGCCTCGTGTCCTGAAGCGTGTTTTTCCAGTAGAGCTGGGCCGTTCGCTGTTGTCTTGGCTGGAGGGGATGCGCTGGGGGGTGAACGCTCAGTTTTGCCGGACAACCCATGTTTCTAGGCGGGCTTTGCCGTTTTATCTGCGTCAGCGACGTCTCCGAGCGTGGGTGTAGCTTAGGAAATCCCGAACCTCCCTTCCCTCCCTCCCTGAAGAAAGCAGCAGCCCCCTTTGTGCCCTGAGCCGGTTGTTGTCTGCCGGGAAGCTCGTCCCTGCCTGACCCAGCTCGCCTCTCCCCGGCAGCCGGCGGAGGATAACGAGGCACGTCCGAGCTTCACGCGAGGATGTCGCAGCTTCATCTTCCCGATCTGCTGGCAGCGGCAGGCTGCGCACCGAAACGATGACCGGTGCTTCCCAGCAAAGCACACCGAGACAAAAACCTCCTCTTTGTTTTGCAAACGCCGAGCAAAAAGCGCTTTGCGGTCCCGTTACTTGCAACGAAGGGTATCGCGATTACCTTCTTATCGCAATTACCGTCTTCTGGGTGTGGCCCCATCTAAAACAGAGAAGGTTTTAGAAAGAAACTTGAATTTTACAAGCCACGTAGCTTTATTTCTCACTTGGAGATGTTTATTCCTAAAAAGTCCAGTCTTTGCGTTTTTGTTAAGGGAATGACCCTCTCTGGGGTGGCGATGAGGACGGGCGGCTGCGGCTCTCCCAAAATCCCGGCAG
>NW_010530271.1:0-1036 GCF_000687285.1 Phaethon lepturus | reverse complement strand
CAAGCCAGCCACTGAACATCACTTTAGGCTTTTATCCTCCTGGTTTTTTTTTCCCCAGCTGGGTTTCCTAGCTTGTTCCTGGCACACCAACACCGAATTGGTGACCAAAGAGCCGAAACCCCCTTTGGGGCCGAGTCGTTCAGGGCTGCAGGGATCCCGACCGGCCGAGCCTTAGCGGGTAAGGAAGGGACCGTGTTGCTTTGGGCTATCGGAAAAGCCATTTGTGTGATAAGCTCAGAAGAAACATGCCCAGATGTGCCCCAGTGCCATAGCGATGGGGCTGAACCCGCTGCCACCAGCACCGCGGAAGGAAAACCGCGCGGCAAGAGGGGCCGGCGGAGGCTCGCGCCCGCAGCCGGGGCCATCGAGGACTCGCTAATGCACGGGCGCTTTGGCTGGATTCATGCCATCGCCCGCTCCCGCGCCGGGTGGGCTCATACCCCAGCGTTTTGTCAGGCAGTAAATAAAACATCAAAGACACATCATTGCTCGTTCCCCGGGGATGCGGCGTCCTGGTCCCACCTCAGCGGGTCACGCCGCTGCCACCGTCGCACATCCAGCCCCAAGACATGGTGGGTGACGTGTCCCGGGCCAGGAAATGCCCCCGGCTGCCCTCGCCCAGTTTGGAAAGGGTTTTCTCCCTGTGTTTCTGGTCATTTTAGGATCTCGCCGGGGACTCGGTTTGGGTTTTGAGCCAGCCAGGTAAATGTCTTGCAAGCTGCACCCCTTCATTTTCCCGTAAATGGACTGTGTTTCAAAATGGATTTCTTGAGCAGTAAATTATCATTTAGTGCTTATTATAATATTCATTAAGAACTGACTTCTGCTGTAGCGTTACACCAAATACCAATTATTAGAAATTAAGATGTCAGGAGGGACTAATACTCTGGATTGTGTAAGTAGGAGTAATAACCGCCCGGGAGGGATAAGCGAGGCAAAGCAGCGGGAGAATTTCCTTTCTGCAGGGAAAGGAGAGGTGATAAAATGCCCAGAAGCAGCCGTACGGGAGCCGCGGCCGCCCCGGCAGAGGGGGCCG
>NW_010530269.1:10119-19835 GCF_000687285.1 Phaethon lepturus | reverse complement strand
ACCTAGTGTTTCTGTGATTCTGTGATTTGCTTTGAAAAGCTTCCACCCCCTTCACCAACAGCCAGCTGATTACTTTCCAGCTTGCCTTGCTGCAAGTAAGACCCTGGAGAGCAGCAGCGATCACTAGATGCTCTCCACCATATATGTCAGGATACAGAAAAGATGAATGCAAGCTGTCTGGATATCAAGCATTGATTTATTTATCTCCCATCACAGTACAAAAGCAGTGCTGTTCTACCCAAAATTACACCCTAAGCTGTAGAAAGAGCATTTGTATCTGAAGATGAGCAGGACGTGGGGTGGAAAAGTATTTTACAAAAGAGCAATTGCTGTACTGAAGGATGGGGGGCCTGGACAGACTCTGTCTCTCCACCTGAACCAGTAGAACTAAATTACCTTTTTGCATTTTGAACACACCATCTACAATCTACACCATATTCCAGCTGCCTGCAGTGATGTGTATGAACAGGCAGAGATTCTTTCTGTTTGCATTATATTTTTCTAGCACTCAGTCCTATCCCTGAAGATCAGAGGAAACACACCACTGCTGCATTTTCTCATACCACACATAAATACAGGAAGATACAAGTACTTACACTGCTATGGTGGGTAATGATCTAACTCATGCCAAACCTACCCCTCTTTCTTTCGAGAGTCCACACAGGAAGTGGCAGAAGCAGACCCTCTGGTTCTAGAGCCCTCACACCTTACCACAGCAGCTCAGGAAGAAGAAAAGCAGGACAAACATAGGCACTGCCTACAGTGAACCACCTAAGAAGTTAAGTCCAGGGTTAGCTGGAATCAGCAGCTATGTCACCCAGAGTGCCCAGAGCAGGCCTCATTGTCCTCTGTGGAACTGGGGAAGTGCACTAGAGAAACTAGGCCAGTAATAATGAGCAAAAGAGCAAAACTATTTTCTAAAATGGTTACTATAAAAAATCTACATGAAGAAAAGCCATGTTTTGACCAAAATACATGCAATCACAGAAGTGTTTGTTTAGATCTAACAATTTTTCTCCTTGAGACCTAGTAAGACCCAGAGGATTTTCAAGTATTTGGTTGCAAACAAAACACTAGAAATAAAAACATTTCTCTGTTAAATCTAAAGGCCTGTCTAATATAAGCTGCTTTAAATATTTAAATATCTTCTTAAAGTAGATAGCACAGCTCTGCCACTTAAAGTGAGAGATGCTTAACCATTACATGTTAGGAACATTGAGAACTTTTAACAGGATATTGAATAAAGACCTCAGCTGTTATCAACAGTACAAATCCGTGGACATCAACAGGCAAGCTGGCCCAAATAATCCTCTTGATTGTGAAGTGTCTACTGCCTCTAGCTCCTTGTTGTGTTCTTATGCTGAGAAGCATAAGAACTCCTGTCCTACCAAATGAAACAATAAATTAAAAGATTTACTGAGTAGAAAAGATCTCAAAAGTGTCCCTCTTCTTGCCTCGGCATTTTCGCTCATTATTAGTAGGCTGTACTCAAGCAAGCCAGATGACTTTGCACTGTTCTCTTAAGTTTGACTAATGTCAAAACCACTTAAGTGGTGACAGCTGGTTTGTACAGTCAGATACTCAGAAATGACCATCATAAACCATTTAATTTCACACAAGGAAATTTTGTCCAACACAAATAATTTCTGTATGTTTTTGTAGCCAAAAGATATATTATCTACCGTGGAAACTCCTTTATTTCTCTGCACATGTGCTGAAAGATTCATGTTGTATTAAGAAACATATTAAAAATGTTCTCCCTAATGTCTGGCCACTGTGGAGAACAGTTGTCAGGAAAAATGTGAAAAATTCAATAGACTGCTGCTTCTGCTGATGTCCTTTTCATTATCCATTTAGAGATATAGAAAACACAGGAACTGTGTTGTACGTGGGCAACTATTTTCAGGCATCTTGCATAGCTCCAACAGCAACAGTCCAGTGTCCTAGAGATGACACAGAAACTGAGGCAGTACAGCTGGGCTTCCAGGCACCACTTCACAGTGGTCAGCTTGATATGTTACAACACTCCTATAGTCATGTATACAGGTAGGACACTTCCTGTATGGGGAATCGAACACCCAATTTTCCCACCAAGATCCAAGTGTTCATGAAAGACAGAGAGAGGAGATTGGAAGGCTGGGATGACTCCTGTCAGCATAATTGAACAAGATTATCTCCGCATATCTGAACAAGATTGGCAAGAATATAACTCATAAATGTCTGTTTGTTCCACATTGATTTGTGTATAGTGAATGATTGCTGCATATGTATTTTAAGTAGTTCTGGATATTACTTTTTCTGAGTACCAAACACCTCACTACCAAGAAACCTCTGATTTTTAGCAAGAACGTTATTATGTGCATGCCTGTCTATCTCCATTGAGCTGTATCTCTCTTTCTGCTCACAAAAACAAACAATAAAAAAGACAAAGGAGTAACATTACAGCAGGGGAGGAGAAATGTTTTGAAAATGAAACTTTTGTTTCATTTCATCTCGTTGTTTGTAAATAGCTGTCTGACTGAGCATTGGTGTCAACCACCTCCCAGATGGACCTCAGTGAAGAATAGATGTGAAAAGAACATGGTCAAATGGACTGCATGCTGATGAGACAGGGTAAGAATATGCAAGCAGTGGGCACACATGGGTTTCAGAGTACCAGCAGAATGAAATGTGGGCAGAGAGGTAAAAGAAGCCATTTTCTCAGTTCTAGAATGAAGACAGTTGTCTCCCAGAACAGCAGGACGAGACTGGCAATACACTTGTAGAATCCAATGTCAGGTCTGCACCAAAGTCTGTTCCTTCTGTGAATATCCCAAAAAGCTAGAGACATTCAGGTGCTGCAATGACCCTGAATGGATATTTTGGCTGGGTCAGCAGTGATACCTTTGTAAGGAATATCAGCAAGCCTCCTTCAGCAGAAGGAGAGTGAAAGGTACTTTTAACTATGCTTCTAGCAAAAGTCAGTGTCATCTCCTCTGTAACTGCCCTCTTGGCGTTCAAAACATCTGAGACTATGCTTTCTCAGGAACTGATTCTGGCTGACACATCCCTGGACCAGGACAAAACTGTGGATTGTGCTGATGCCTCCTCTGACTGGTGTTATCACATCCTTTGAACCTGCAAATGCTCTGGAGGAGCCAGTGATATGGGCATGACAAACGGATACCAGTAAGCTGTCGCCTCCTTCCCCACATCTTAGCTCTGTGTGTGTTTCCATATATAGCACATATTTGAAAACAGTTCACTGCCTCTCTGCCACGATCAGAGACCTATACTGAGCCTAATGCTTTCCTCCAGCCTGAGACCTGGTAGCTTTGGATACTCATCTTTCATTTGGCAGAACTTGCATTCAATCTCTGCATGTCAGCAGCTCATTCCAGTGCTTCACAATGCACGGGCATGTCAACTGCAGCATGCAGATGGCAGCATGAGAGGCTGCCTGCTGGATTGTGTTGACAGCAGGCCCTACACAGAAGCAGGAAAGATTATGGTTATGCAAGTGTGGAGAAAGTCCTCTTCTCCCACCTGGAAAGGGCTGGACTATCTGGTCTGTTTCTTGCAGCAGGCACTCTACACTTTTTCAGGTGCTTTCTGGTTAAGATGAAGAAACTGTAAAATGGCATCCTGTAACTCCACTGGTATTGGCTTGTGTGACTTGGCTAGTAGTTGCCCTCTGATGATCTCTGACTTGTCATGGAAAGAACAGAGTTCAGCAGCACGTACAAATCCATGCATAGTGCCATTCAAATACTGACTACAAATCACCTGGAAATTAATGTCACTGTGCAAAGAGAAGATTGGCAGGTTAGAGAGACTCTACAGAGAAAGATCCATAGGGGACACTACTTTTTGTTGGGCAAGATTGTGTCAACAGAGGTTGATTAAAGTTGATGGTCCTTTCTGTCTCCAAGCCTGTCACAAATTTCAAGGTTTGAGAAAAGCTTTTTAGTCTATTGTTTAACACAAGTATTAACTAAAGGCTTGGTTTTGTCAAGGAGTTATGTACCAGTATGTATGTCTTTGCCACTGCAACAATTTTTGCTAAGTGCTGAAAGAAGTAGACTTTTTTTGTTGTTATTAAATGTGTGATTTTAGTGTCAAATTACTTTCTAGATTAATGGCTCAGGTGTCATTTTGGTGACACAAAGCTGATACATTTTGAACTTCATCTACCATTCCTCTCATCACAGCTATAATTCTGTTAAATCAAGTAGCAGGCTGATCATTCTGCAAAGAACAGAAATTATGTGTCTTCATCTTTAGTAGAATAATGCTGGTTTTATTGTCACCTTCAAGCCTTTATTAATATTGTTCCTACATGTGTGATGTACTGTTTGTTCCAAAGACTCTTGTTCCAAGATTCCAAATATGTATATAGCTGTTCACAAATATAAACTCATAGACAGAACAAGAGAGATTCTAAATGATTTTCTATACCATTTTTTTTTCTTTGCAACAGGGAGAAATGGTCAAATATATTATTTCAATTCTTTTCATATTGCATTACTTTTGGTGTAATGTCAAGAATACCAATGACTGTTTATAGCATGACTAATGCTATTAAAGCTTCTTGCAATTAACTTTGTCATTAGACAGAAGATTCTTTCACCACCAGAAGCCAAGCCCCTGATGTCTGGAAGGAATATTAGGTAAGTACTGTTGGCCCACAGTGTCTGGGGCATGAAGAGAGTTGACTGAATAGCTGCTGTGGACAGTCTAACAGGGTTTAATATACAGTGATGTACCACAACTTCTCTGCTAAACTAGCCAGGCTGTAGCACTGGAAGAAATATGATGTTTGTGATCCTTCTGGTAAAAGTCTGGGCAGTATGCAGGAGCAGAAGCTGTCATTGACTGTTATCACAAGCAGCCTTGGGTGGAAAGTGGGCATTAGGCATAAATGAAGAAAAGGAGAGGGAAAATAGACTTTAGAACATCTCCTTTTGATGTTTTTGTGTTTCCTCTATATCATGATATCCTAGCGAGATTCTGGGAGGAAATGTCAAGAGTAAGATCCTCCTCTAAATCCATGTTTTCCTAATAATTTCTCAAGCATTCCCTAAGAGACAAAATATGAGGTTTACGTGAGCCTTTTCTTGAGTCAGAATAGCTGTTACATGTTGCTATTAACATCTCAGGAAACTCCAGATTAGATGTGAAATATTTTTGACATAATGTTGTTCAGTCAGGGAGGCATCTGGAAGGCAGTTGGAATCTACCTGGCAGGTAGATTCTGACTGTTCACAGGACTGTAAAAAACAGGGTTTAGGTGTAATATGTCATCCACTCTGTTAACTGTACCTAAATCAAGGTGGTCTTCTACTGGGAGAACCTGGAGGTGTCTCTGCTACTATGTGCCTTTGGAGAAGACTTTTCCATCCCAGGTGATATTTCCTCCCTTTTGCAAGGGAAACAGACATTTTGCCATTTGCAAATGGTAAAAAAAAACTTTCTATAAAAAAATGTCTACTGCCAGATCCTTTTACCCACTGAATTATTCTTGGAAAAAATGAAAACTATTTTTGTTGGGTTTGATTCGCCATCCCTGACAAGAACTGAAACCCCTTTCAACCAGTGGAGTCACACCAGGTTGAAAGCTGAATTACAGTTGAGAGTCACATACACAAAGTGAATGTGTACCTATGGATGCACCAACAAACACACAAGTGTACTGAAATATCCATGTGCAAACTCTTCTTTTCAGCTCACTACTCTGTGCACAGCCCATTCTCCCTAGCCACAAACTCTAACAAGATGTTTTAATATTCAGATGAAAAATTGATCTGATCTAGGAAAATTAGAGCAATTCACTGTAATTATTTGTCTTAGCTTCACAGTGCAGCTGACGCTGGTCATGTTCCAGCTCTAAATATAGCCGGCTTTAAAAAGATACAGAGGAAAAGTGCAATCATCTAGGGTTTAGGCAGTGATCTTTGTTAATCAGTTCCCATAAAAATTTCACTTAGTGGTAATATTTTAACAAACACAAATAACTCCTGTTACTCTCAGTAATGAAGTAGGTGGACAGTTACATCTAGGTGAGTGGATTTGTGGTTTGTTTGGCCTCGGATATTCAAGAGGATAACAAAAGATACCCAAGAAACTTTCTAAGAGGGTGCACAGTCTCTTCTCCTTGGCAGACTGGTTCCTAAGCAGCTTTTTGTACTTTGGATATCCACAGTGCAGATTTTTATTCAGCATAAACCAGCATTTCTCCAGAAAAGTTACAGTGATTTTGAGACCCCACACATCAGCCCATTGTAAACTCTTCCCTCACACTGGTGCATCTAAACAAGTCACAGTTAACACTGGGTTTGGGAAGCACTATTCCATGCCAGTGTCCTCATGCAATATTTCTGTCTTTAAAAATTGCCTTCGAGTATTTAATCTGAGGAAAGAATGTTGAATCCCATTTCCAAAGATCAGGACACTTGGAGGAATGGAGAAATTTGTTATTTGTGCAGTTACCCACACAAAAAACCCCATGGAATAATTTAAGTAAGGAGAATGGAAAAATGTATCTATCTACATTATTGTAGGTACTAGTAACAATGTTACTAGATTTACAGGCTATTATACAAGAGTTGGTGACAAGACATATTTGCATCAGTCTCCACTTTTTATAAACAGCATGAAGTTTCTCTTTCACACCCAGCTATCAAGCTGTCAAGTTGCCTACACAGCAAAGGACACATAATACCCAAACACACAAAAAAATGGAGTCATTAGTTATTCAGTTATTAACCAGCTGTTATTAATTATCAATGAACATTCATTTATTTTTCTTGTATTCACAATACAAATGGCATAAGAAATGTAGGACCTGTCTACAGCAGAAGTTTTCAACTCCTTTGCTGCAATCCTACAAAAAAGAAGTTGTAAATCAAAGTTTTAAATCTCACCAGATGAAAGTGCAGTCAGGTGCATTACTGTGTTTATAAGCTTGACATTCTCCTTTTAAAAGGTATACATTGCTTATGAAATTCATAAACATTTGCTCCAGCATCTTAACAAGAACAAACCCAGTAATTGAGACAACCACCTGTAGGACTGCATTGTTTTCCCATCAGAGATATAGTTTAATCTGACCAAGCAGAGAAACGATTCCTATGATTTCCAGCAGAATGTTAAAGAATTCCCTTTAAAAATAATTGCAAAGTGAGCAGAAGGTAGGTGGATGGCAGAACCTTAGAAAGAGCATGTAGTGTCCACAGGTATCAGGAAAAGTGACTTCAACCTTAATTACAAACAAAAATAGCAGACCAGTCAAGAGAAGAATTTCAAGGACACAATCAACAGTGAGTCTGGATTTCTACACTGTATAGTTTTTTTGATACATTCAAAGTTTGCCCTTGCAAAGCCGGCTGGCTAGCCTAAGGGAAAACTAAAAAGCATATGGAACTTCACCCTCCCACTGTTTTCTTGTTCTAGTGACCCATCAGTATATTCCAAAGCCGTATATTCATGCAAAGGTCTCAGGAGGAGCTGTAACTACAGTAGTTGCTGACTCAGGAATCAACACTTTCAAACTTACTGCTTCATCTATCTGCAGGTGCCTACAGACTCAATTTTGGAAAGGCAGTACTAGAAAACCTTGGATAGATGGAAATGCAAACCTGAGTCTGTTTTCCTGACCTCAGATAAATACAGTTACCTGCTTGCACAGATGTACCAACCAAAGAGAGGACATGGTGTCCTTCTCAAGGCTAGCCTATGTGGATGGGTTTTGTCTGATGTCATTACTGACACTAAGGCTTCTCTGGGGCTACACAGTTCTTCCAGTTTTGATGAGAAAAAAACACCCAGGATTTGCAGGCACCCCTTCAAAAATGCTTTCTTCAAATCTAGTATATTTCTTGCAAAAAACTGTCATTTTCACACATACATTACCCCTGAAATGTCTTCTTTGAACTTGTCCATTCACATGAGCACACTGACTGACAGCAAACAGAACATATCTCAAGGAAACTTCAGCCTCTTGGTCACCAACAGTCTGTGGATTACTTTTTTAATTACTGTCTCAGTTGGGCTAGAGACCAGCTGTAACCTAAAGAGAGCACTAGCCAGAGCTCCAGAAGGAGGAAATACCAAGCACCTTGGTTTCAGGCATAAAGAAGCATTTGAAGCCTGCAAAAGAGGCAGTCCTCAGCTACAGTAACCAAGGAACAGAGCAAGGACCTAACGTCCTGTGTGGCTGTAATGCCCATCATGCTCTGCTCTGCTGGCTGCCCTATCAAGCAAAACCTGGGATGCTCTACCATCTCCCAACATTTTATCAGGTTTCTAAATCCTCACATTTGAACTTGCTGATGAATACGCCTCAAGTGTATTCTTTAGCTTTGACCTTCTCTCAGGCTGAGACGGAGGACAAGAACTAGACCAGCAGAAGTCAAGACTGACATTGAGAATAACACATTGACAAGAAAGGGAGACAGATTTGTTCCCTCAGTGTCTGCTCTCCCTCTCATCTACTCCCTGGGTTCTTCATCTATTAGTAGTAGCCTTTGTATTTACATTTTATCTCCTGGAGGGAAGTAAAAAATATGTAAGTTAAAACGTCCTTATCTGTTTGGGTGCTCATCACACAAACACTACATACTTGTTTTCATTTCTGTGTGATAAATATTGTATGTTTTTCTGACCTAGCAAGCAGTTTTCCAGAGTCCACTGTGGAAAATGCTAGTCCAGTTTTGCAGAATTGTGAAACATCTGGTATGGCTGTAACATGTTGGTAGTGTGGCCCATGCTATTCCAAACTTTTTCATGGTGTGTCAAATTAAAGTTGCAGTAAGCTGTGGGAACACTGGAGCTTCCCCTACCAGGTCATAAAATGACCCATCAGGAAGCTGAATGAATCTGTGTTTAACAAGAATCATGTGTTAAGGGGATAAGTAGTCTCACTGAATACATTTTCACACCATGAGAAAAAGCAAGGATAACATTTTGTTGATTCTGTTAGCAACAGGCTTGATTTCCCTTGGATTCAGCCTTATCTGTACTCATCCTTTCTTCATTAATAGATCCCATTCCTCCCTGGCAGAAAGAATAAATATAATTAACTGTCTGCGATACATCTGAAGATATACCTCTTTTGTCATGTCTGAGGCACTTAGCCTAATAGTTTCATGACCCCTGTGCATCACAAAGCCAGACAGCACACACAAGCAGCACTGTGGTTTCTCTTACCTTGTAAACCTCTGCATCAAGTAAAAGCTAGGATGCAGCAACATCTAGTCACAGAGTAGGAGAAAAACTGAGAGTCTGCAATGCATTTAGGGACTGTGTCTGCTTGGTTTTCTGTGACAGTGTCCTTCTTATACAAGAGTCAGAAAAAGAGGCATTGTTTCAGGCTTCTTGAAAGCCTGTCTAATTTTTCCAACAGCTCAAGCACACAAACATACAAAATGTAATAAAGCACCCTGGGCTTTTAATAACATGAGGAGCCAGAAGACAGCAGCCTTGTAACCTTTAAGACAACTCCACACTGAGAAGGATTCTGTCTCCTCCCACCATGTTTTCTGTGCATCAGGTTCATATCATCCAGTTACCTGTGTCTATAATCAATCTCATTTTTATATCAGACAGTCATATTACAGATGATGTGTCACACTGCTTTGGCAAAGGATCAGTCCCTTGCTTTTAGCATCTCATTTTCTAGCTTATTTACAGCAGACCAAGCAATGGTTTTGTGAATGTCTAACCCTACCAGCCCTCCA
>NW_010530269.1:5473-10088 GCF_000687285.1 Phaethon lepturus | reverse complement strand
AAGAGTGTCAGATGATACCCAGAATCACATAGATGCAATACCACTGATAAGAGCAACATTGCTGGACATCAAAAAATGGAATATAGCAAGCATCTCCAAAGGCTGCAGACTGCATATAAATTTGAAAGAAGGTTGTGGATACTGAGGGTACTGCATGGACATTGACGAAGCATCCAAAGAGCCAGTTCCATACTTTAGTGCCATGGCTAGCCACCAAAGCACTGCTATGGGCAACTGAAACCAATGAACCAGAGACGGAGTATGAATGAGTGTACATTTGTGCATGCAGCAGCTTTAGCTAACAAAACTTCAGATGTTTTCCCTTGAAATGACCTGGCTTAATTCAATCAAGGATATTATTAATGATATCAATTAATATATATAAAAGGTAGAAATGTAAGAGCACATCCTTCCAAGACAAACTCCCCAGTCCACCCACTATCTTATCAGAGCTCATTATCTTAAAGGGAGATAGAGATTTACAAAGCCACCAAAAGCTTTGAGCCAGGCCAGCTCATATTTCTTTCTGTGACTTTCCACAGCTGGTCTCAGTCAGTCTGAGCCTCTGTTCCTCTGCTTGGAGAGCTGACTGGCTTACTCTAGAAAAGCACCAGAGGACAAACCAACATGTAGATGTCTGAAGAGTGGTAAAAAGTGCAGGGAGGACTCTGTTCCTACTTGTGTACCACATACAGCCTGGCTCCTTCCTAATCATGTCAAATTCATTCACTGACACAGCAGCCCTGTGAAGTAAGGGCAGTACCATCCTCTCTAGCATCCCTGTCTGAACGAATCAAAGCACAGGGTAACACATCATACTAAGCACTTAGGAATAAGACAGGAATTAATCCCAGGTCACCATTTAGCCTCCCTTTCCCCATGCCTCTCATGGACATTTCCCCCCAGTTAATGATCAAACATTGCATTGTGTTGTATAATACAGGGACTGTTACTGAAAGCCAGGAGCCAAGAGTTGCCCTGCCAGGCTACTTTTGAGAGAGTTGCCATCTAATGGAGGCTCTGCATGATGGCACAACCCCATCCCCTGTACCACTCCATAGTTTCCCTTCTGCCAGCAGTTCTGTATCCCATGCATTTGTTGTCCCAAAAGCCACAGATAAATTTCTTCTCATGCTATTTTATATGCCTTATCTGGTGCAGATGGACACAGCTGTGGGATGGTTGCCTAGGGTTTGAGAGAAACCTCTTTTAACTCCCCTGGGGTCTAATCATTGCCTTGTACCTTTGCTGTGTGCACTATGGCTTCTAAGTGAGAACGGGGTGCCGGATTAAAATTCAGAACATCTTCAGAACTCTTCAAAACCTCCTTCCACATGTGGCAAGGAGCATAGTATTTCCCAGAGTCCATTTAACAGCTCCTGGTGCTGCCTTGGGTCCACCATTTCTCTCCTGTTGCTCTGCTTGTTGACATTCCCAGCAAATTCTTCTCAGGATGCCACAGGTGAAAGTTAGAATTCTCTGCCTTTACTCATGTCCCATTTTCAACACAGTAATGTTGGTGCAGCTGGAGAGGGTTACTTCTTTTTTGTGCAGTAGGTGGAAGGGTTTCTCTGCTCCCACTTTTGCTGCTCTGCAAAGAGCAGCAGCAGATTCACAAAGTCTTCTGATGTTTCCAGTGATCAACATAGCAAGCAGATCTGACAAGGCAGGGAGAACACATGTGAGAAAGGGTTTATTTTTAAGTACAAGTACTGCTTTCAAGCCCAACAATGTCTGCAGCTACACAAATCAAGGCTGAATTGCCATGGCTTAAAGAGGAGGGAAAGGAATAGGGACCAAGATCATCACTGTTTCCTGTACTGCAGTCTGTGAAGGGAAAAGTTCGTCTGATCAATCTACTAAACTGATTCTCCATCATATTGCCCTGTCTCTGTCACTTGTAACATACAGTTTTTTTCAGTGCTGCTGGAGTAGCCAAGATTGACAGGGTATGAAAGAAAGCCTGTGCCTCTTACTGTCTGAGCAGTAAGAGACAAGTTAGGAATAGCACATGCCACCTGATCCAATTCCCCTTACACCCTTGATTTGCTGTGAGCTGTGACTTTGACCTTGGTTTCTATGGTTTCATGTGACAAATGATTTAATTTGTCCCTCTCTGGGAGTGGGGCTGTGATGTGGGAATATGACCCCTGGGAGGAAAGGTGATAGTTCAAGCCCAGGCTTTAGAGTCAGCCCTGCATCCTCCTACTTTTTGTCCTTAAGTGACCCAGGAGGGTCACTGCCCCCAAACTGCACAGCCCCCAGCCTCTCAGCCAGGCTCCAGGCAAAGGAGAAAACATCTCCAGCACCAGACATTTTATCCTATTCTTCCAGAGCCTTAGGTAAATCCAAGACCACAAAAATTATTCTGCAGTAAAGATCATGCCCCAAACATCCTGCCCTGTTTTACTGCCAATTTCCACCTAGGCACAGTTTCTGTTAATGCTGGTCTGCTGTGTACATAGATGCTTTCTCCCCACCCAATAAGCTCAGATACAACCTGGCCATCCTCCACTGTTAAACATGTAGCCAGGCTCTTTGCTCAGTCTGAGCCTGTTTATACTTGTTTCTGGCCAGTTTCAGTCATGACCTGAGTTCCCCCAGTCACCCAACAGCCCTGCACAGAAAAAGCCTAAAGGCATAGTCTTTGAGCGTAAATCATTGATCCCTGCCCAAATCATTTGCCAGCTGCTTCTTATCAGGCCCAAACCTAAAGCTAAGAACAGGCACTAAGACAACCCCAATCTTATAAAGCTCTCTCCATGCCATAGGCATGCTTCTTGTGTTTCTAATGTTTATTAGCTATCACCATGGCGCAACCTGTATCTTTAGCAGCCCAGACAAAGCTATGGTTACAGCCATCTCTCAAAGGGTCCTTCACACCTGCCCTAATTCTTTCTCCCAGCTTTAGACCCACACACAATCTCAGACTTCATACTTACATGTTAGTATGCTCCTATGGAATCAAAGAAAAAGGGGAAAACAGATGTAAACCAGTAATGCCTAGAGCTTAGCTTAATTTGAATTCAGATGTAACAATGAGATTTTAGGCTGAAAAAGTTGATCCATGGATTTTTTCTGAATTCATCACATAATCTAGCTTAAGAAAGTCAGGGAAAATTGCATTAACTATCCTGCAGTAACTTGAAAGAGATGGAGGACAGCTAAAAAAAAAGGGTGTTGTGAATTCAGTTGCCAAGACCAAGGAGAAAATACAAAAGATAGGTCTGGAAATTCAAACCTTAGTATAGGTCTGTGTTGAATTTTTGGACAAATCTTTTGCAACACAAAAGCCTTATACAAATTTGAGTCAGATTGACTCAGTTGTCTGTATTTTAAGACAAATTTTTCCAAAGCATTTGTTTAAACTATAATTTGTATTTAGTCTTTAAAGGTACCTCTTAATTCCTAAAGAAATTCTTTTAAATACAGATCATGTGCAATACCTGAATTTTTCTATTCATGTTTTATTTGATTAAAAAGTACATTGTTTTTTTGGAAATGCAAAACAACTTACCAGGACCTTCCCCCTGTGATAAATAATCGATTGAGTCCCAAACAGGATTCCAATTTATGTTTACAATTTATTAAGCGAATAGAGGCAAGCAAACAGCGCTGGGTGCGCCAGGAGTCTCCGCTCCACCAAGATGCACACGGTACAGGTCCTGTTCTTGGTTTATATCCTGTCTGCTAATACATATTCATGAATAGGCGTGTCTTCTTCGGCGCATGCCCTCTTCTCCTTCTAGAGTCTTCTCGAATCTTCCTCAGCGTGCCCCCAGGATGACTCCAAACTTTATGCATGCATTTTACAAGTTTCTCTTTACACAATACTATGCGGTCAGTGGTCAAACTGGTTTGAGCTGATATACCAGCAAAGTAGTTTACTCGAATCTCCTGTAAAATACCCCTTTTTATGGTGCAGGAGAAATCCATAAAAGTACAGAACGTTACACTTCATCACACGAATCAGATGAACGTATTTCACACCCCCATCCCCACCCAGACATTCTGTTTCCATTTCCTCATCATTCTAGTCAGTTGGAGCTGAAATCCCTTTCAACTTTCCTCTGTGGAGATAAAATATCACCTTGCCTTCTCCACCTACTTCTATTGACTGTTTTTTTCCCAGGAGGCAGAAAAACAGAAGGGCAGGCAGAAAAAGGGGTTTCCCCTCATCAATCCAACCTCAAAAGGCTTAGCTCTGCTGGCAACTAACTTAGTTCCAGCAAGGAATTAAGTGCTTCTAGCAACTGTGTAAATAACAGAGGAAGCTACAAGAGAAGAGTCACATCCTCTGCACTAGTCTTGCAGGGATAATTCAGTACGACATGGATATTCCCTTTGTCAATGCCAGCAAGCAGAAAAAAGTGGCTCATTAATAGAACCCATTGCAGACAGAGCAACCCCCACCTCACTCCTCAAACCATGGGTCTTTAATGTTGATTCAGGCTGTACTTATGCTTTCATAAACCTGAAGAGATAATGGGTTTGTGGAGTTAATAAGAAGAAGGATCTGCCTCCAAGCAGTGGGTAGTGGGTGTAACAAATTTGTTAAATGTAGAGAAAAGGGATTTAATAGAAGATTAGCTGTAGAAACAAAGTCATGTGTTTG
>NW_010530269.1:445-5442 GCF_000687285.1 Phaethon lepturus | reverse complement strand
AAGAAGTAGCTAAAGAAGGGCTAAGTATTTGTCTTTTTATATCTCTCTTCCTCCCTCAGGGCTTTTATCTTAGGTAAATGAGCATGTGGTAGCTTGTGAATAGTGTTTATAAACCACAAATGCATAGAGTTAGGGCAGAAAGAAATGCCAAGAACAGTCTTCATGTCACTTAGAAAAAAGTATCACAGATGCAGGGCTCTGCTTCTGGTGGTACACGGCATGACCAGCAGTTGCTTATGGAAACTCGTGCAGCTCTTTACAGGGTTACCTCAAATGAGGTTCTCTTACTAACATGTGGCAGCTGCTATGGGCATCAGAGAATCAAAGCAGGGCTTGAACTGACTGAACCCTCTCCATTTTCCCATCAC
Organism: Phaethon lepturus; assembly: GCF_000687285.1. Lineage (NCBI taxonomy): Eukaryota > Metazoa > Chordata > Aves > Phaethontiformes > Phaethontidae > Phaethon > Phaethon lepturus. The sequence goes on along the minus strand of NW_010530269.1, from coordinate 5,074 downwards.
TAGTCTACATTTCAGGGGAGAAGTTTGACATAAAGGCATACATTGTAAATTAATAACAGGGTGTGAAGCAGTAGAAATATCTGATACAATAGGCTTCTTTCAGTGGAAAAATTCCTAACCTTTAAAAAGGGTGATTGACTACCTTCAATGCAACTACAGGAATATGAAGTACCATTAGAGACCCTCCATGACTGAATTTCTTTTATCTCACAGCTGTTTTGGCACTATGGAACAAATAATGAGATTCTTTAGAAGGGCTTTCAGAATACATAACATTAAAAAGGGTAAGAATTTGTTCTGGCGTCAATGGAAGACATGTTGAAAGAACATTGCATATAGCATATTATTTTATATATATTGAGTTGAGATTATCCAAAATAAAGCCTTCTTGAAAAGTTACCTTAATGTTTTGAAATGGTACTGGATTCTTTTCCAAGTGATTATGAAGAGAAATATGGCATTACATAAACCTGTATGAAACGCAGAGATTCAAAAATCCCTCCCACCAGAAAGTCAATTATTCTACACTGTTCTCATCTTCTATGAATAGCTAGTTCTTTTGCAGTGTTTTTTACCTATAAATCTCCAGTAACATCTACAAGGATGAGATGCGTTGCTCAGCCAAGTGGCATTTCTCTTTGTCAGCTCACTCAGTGCAATAACTTCTGAGTGACATCTGCAGGAGTTTATTGTATTGTCCACATAAAGGGCAGTAAGCTCCTTATCATCTGCTCTACTGCTGACCAAGGCATCAGCAGAACCTCTCCCTGCTAAGAAGCAAATCCATCAAAACTTAAGCCATCAACAGAAGAAAGAGTACAAATGTCTGGGTGCTGAGAAGCATGGAGCCAAACGTCTCTTAGAGCTTAACTAGGTGCTATAGACAGCAGAGACCCCTCTCCACAAAATACACTGCAAGAGTTTACATGTTCTCTGCACAAAGATCTATTTCTTTAGGCAATTCTCCCTGCTAATTACTTCCATCAATTATGTTAATACATAGGGACACAGATATAAAAAGAATATAGTGTCATATCAGTTTCCCATTATATTTAGAGTTTCACTTGTCAGCTAGAGGAAGGAGAGGTAAATAAAAGGTCCAGCAAAGAAGACAAAGGGCATTGGTCATCAAGTAGAAATGAACCAAGTATAATGAACACAGCACAACAAAATTAATGCAACTACACATCTATATGATGTGAAAACGCAAGCCATCCAAGTGGAAAACATCAGCAATTTAAATTCTCTTTAGCTACACTTGCTTCTATTTTTCTTTGTTAAATCAACCCAAGGTTTGGAGCTTCAACAAACAGGGTTTAATCAGCCTGTTTATCTGATGTAAGGAGTAGGTTGAAGTAATGATACCAGACTGGAAAGATGTCTCCAGTTGCCTAGCATTGTTGTGCCAAATATAGACACCATGTGTCACATTCCAGCCCAAGTGATCCCAAAGCATCTTCTTCTGTAAAGTCCTTTTTCGTTTGGGAAGGCAAAAGCTAAACACACAGCCAGCTGAGGGAGGGAGAAGTACTGTCCACTGATTCTGGTGAATAACTATCTATATTACACTTCTCCAGAAGATAACGTTTTTTGAGAAAAGGAGGTGTACATGTTGCTCGAAAGCTAAAAAAAAAAAAAAAACCATTTTTGTAAAGCATTTCTGGGTTGGAAAGAAAAAACTCATATATTTATTTTAAAAAGCCAGAAACAAATGTCATTTGTTTTCCTTTTCTTCTCAAACAGAAAAAAAAAAAAAAAAAAAAAGTCATTTTTTTTTCTTTTCTTCCCAAAAAAAAAAAAAAAAAAAAAAAAAAGTTTGATAATAAGCTCTCAGAAGATAAAAACATTTGCACTGAAATATTTACTAGCATAGAGAGTGAAATTTCCAGGCTGTTTAATTGACAATCTAGGGACAGTCTGCTTCCGGAAGGTGCAATGAAGAACACAGCAGCCAAGCAAGAGGCAGTAAGTTGTTTCTGAACACATAATGAAGCTTTCACCACATATATGAACTAGCTCAGAAAGATACTGGAGACCATCTGTCCCTCAATAACTGCCCCCTGATTTCCAAAAATCCCAGGTACTTCAGTGCTCCATTCTCACATTCCATTAGCCTGTACACAAACTCCAAAGAGTAGGATGCTTTTCAGATTCAAAATAGAGTATGATAAAAAGAAACACAGGATTCTTCTTTCTTTAGCAATTCACAGAAGTTGCCAGTTACTAACCCATAGAAGGTTTTTATATATGTCTTTGGTACTTTCCAGTGCACAAGATATATTTAAGGTACATTTTAAAAACTGACATCTCTGTCTTTTCTTGGACTGCATCTTACTGAAGACGGCCAGCTACTGAGCATCACTGTGGGTGGAAATAATCTAGACTAACAGGAGAAGGTTTGGATAGGCTTGATAAAATATTTCCTTGTGAACACTTAGGAATTTCACAGAGGTTTTCACTGTTGGTAGAACAAAGTTGAGATCAGCTCTCTAGTATCTTCTGGGGAGGAAGAAGGGAGAGAGAGAGGAGAAACCAAAACTGAGATCTTCTTTTAACTGAAAACATATGGGAAAACAAATTAAAAGTTTGTTTGTTTTAAATATGCTCACATAACCCTCATTTGATGTTCAAATCCAAATTCAGAATCCTCCCAAGCTACTCCAAAACAGAGCTGATTCTCTATGTCAATCACAGCCTCAAAAAACTTTCTAGGTTTCATAGCTGCCTCTTAACACAAACATCTCTCTGGCTTGTTACACTTGAAATTTAGGGTGAATTTTGTGCCTTTACCACAGATTTAAGTTTTGGTTCCCAGACAGCATAAATTCGTTAAAGTTTTCCTGTAGGTCCATTGAGTGTTCCCCACAGACGAGCTGATCCTTACCTTTTACCTTTGTCATATGCAGCAGAGCAGAGAAGGCAAAATACCTCACATACATTCACATCCTTTCCATGATCAACTTTTGATGCAATAATATTGACAGGTACAGAACAAATGCAGACCTTTTACTCCAGATTTTTTAAAATGCAGCTACAAGGATCAGTGGATTTAGTATTGCTTTACTAATTATTCCTTTATTTAATCATACTCTCTTACCTTTGAAGGAGGCGCTGTTAGCCTTCACACATTTAGGAAGCATCTTCTTGAGTCAGCAACAAGGGATCCCTTGGTTACCACAAGACTCAAGCATTGCTCCAGTGCTTCTAGCTGACTGTATAGGGCATTAGCCTGAGTCAGGAGGCAGCAGGGCTAGTCTCAGTTCTGTCTTGTTGGTGACCTCAGAGGAGTCATTTTCACTATGTTGCTATTTCACTACAGTGACATGGCGATAAAGGAACCCCACCTTTTGTAAACTGTGTTTAGATTTAGAGGCAGGGAGATTTATTCAGGGCATAGTCATTATTCTCAGTCACAAAACAGGCTTGATTTCTGAAGTATTAAACAACCTACACAGGCAAACTAAAGGTATTTCCTGTTCTACTTTGGTTACACCTCCAGCGTATTTTATCTTGTAATTGTTAGAAAGAAGGACTCAGCCTACAAGGTACAATTTTTAATGTTTAGCCATAATTAATATAAGAAGGTTTAGATTATATCTGGTGCTAAGGTTGGTCATTTCTGCCCACACAAGCACTTGTAAAAGGACACAAAAGCATTTGTTCTTGCTAGCAGGATGAAACTTGAAAGTTCCAACCCTGGATTTAAAAGATGGAACTTATTTCAGGACAAGATATGAACTAGTAGGATCCAGGGCATTAATGGGACACACATTTCAGATTTCTCATTCCTGCAGATAACTTCAGGGCAGCTGGGAGCTGGTATTTCCTGATGTATTTTAAGAGACCATGAAAACACATTGTTTTTCTTGCTCTAACAGAAAAGCACCTTTCACAGGCTTTATGGGGTCTGGAAGCAGGGGTAAAAAAAAAACCAAACATGATCCAATAGCTAAGCCTGGAATGGCTACATTTAAAGGTGTAAGACCCAGCAAGTCCCCAGTGATAGCAGCTGAATGCAAGTGACATGCTCTGCTGGTCAGGCTGCTAGTCTGGGAGTTTGGGTACCTACTTTGGTTGTCATCAATTTCCAGTGCTGGATATTCTCAGATCAGTAGTGGCCTAACACCCCAAGCATCACATTGTGCAACAATCAATCCATCACCAGGCAACAACAACAAAAACAGTATTAGTGCAGGACAAGATTTGTTAGAAACCGTATCATTTATAACACCAGAAAAAAACAATACTTCCAGTTTAGCAGCTATCGTTTTAGAAATAAACTGTGATGACCATTGGTTCTTACGTGTCATCTTATCGCTGGTTACTTGGGAGAAGAGACCAACACCCTCATCGCCACAACCCCCTTTCAGGTAGTTGTAGAGAGTAATAGGTGTCCCCTCAGCCTCCTCTTCTCCAGAGTAAACAACCCCAGTTCCCTCAGCTGCTCCTCATAAGACTTGTGCTCCAGACCCTTCACCAGCTTTGTTGCCCTTCTTTGGACACGCTCCAGCATCTCAGCATCCTTCTTGTAGTGAAGGGCCCAAAACTGAACACAGCATTCAAGGTGTGGCCTCACCAGTGCCGAGTACAGGGGTACAACCACTTCCCTACTCCTGCTGGCCACACTCT
>NW_010530269.1:0-279 GCF_000687285.1 Phaethon lepturus | reverse complement strand
CGTGGCTCTTCCCCAGCCACTCTTCCCCAAGCCTGTAGTTTTGCATGGGGTTGTTGTGACCCAAGTGCAGGACCTGGCACTTGGCCTTATTAAACCTCTTACAGTTGACCTCAGCCCATTGCTCCAGCCTGTCCAGATCCCTCTGCAGAGCCCTCCTACTCTCCAGCACATCAACACTCCCACCCAACTTAGTGCCATCTGCAAACTTAGTGAGGGAGCACTTTATCCCCTCATCCAGGTCATCAATTAAGATATTGAATAAGACCGGCCCCAGAACTG
>NW_010530268.1:0-1472 GCF_000687285.1 Phaethon lepturus | reverse complement strand
CCCCAGGCACCCCGCAGCCCACCCCACGCCCGCAGGGACGGCAGAGGCCAGGCCTGCCCCGTTCCGGAGCAGAGGGACCCCTTAAGGCCCACCATGCACCTCCCCTCCCTTATCTCCTTGGGCTAAAATTAACCCAGGACAAAGCTCAGCTCAGCTCTGGGCTCCCCCTCCTTCTCCGGAGAGCATGAAAAACAGGCAGCCCCTTTCCACCACCCTGCTCCCCTTCCCGGGCCACTGCCCTGTGCCGTCCCCGGTGTCCCCCGAATTCTGCAGGAGATGGGACAGTCCCTCCCGGGACCCTCCATCCCTGGCCTGTCTGACAGGAGGCTGATGGCATCCCCCGAGATGGGATTAGCTCTGGCATGGGGCGGTTTAGGGGGGCTGCTGATGGGATTTACCCACTGAGGAGGAGGGGGAGGCGAAAGCACCAGCTTGGACATGCTGCCTGCTTATGATTGCCGCGTGCCTGAGCCTGTGCGTCATGGGGAACCTGACCCACCGGCTGTTTCACACCTCTGTCCCTACCATGATGTGGTGACCTACAGTTGACCCTCTTGGGCAAGCTCATTCCCACCAAACCACCTCAGAAGATGACTGTTGAGGCCATTTGCAGCAACCCTACCTGCTGCCTGGGCAGCTTGAGGCTGCCCCAGCAAGGGACGGGTTGGCTGCAGGGTCACCACAACATGTGGCATGGGGAGGCCACTGCAGGTGTTTCACACCAGGACTGCCAGAAAACACGGTTGCTGAGTATAACAGACGGCATGTCCTGTGCTCACACTGCTTTGCCCTCAGACAGTGCCGCATCCATGGTGGTGACTGGCTCCTCTCACATAAGGGGCATGCAGAGGAGAGCTGAGACCTGCTGATGGGCCACTGGCCACCATGGAGACCCTGGAGCAAAGACGCTATCGTCCGACTGCAGCATGACCAGAGACCTCAGCAGACTATGGGTGAATTCAGTAACAACACAGACAGATTGCCATCTGCTGGAAATAAAATTGTGGGCAATAAAATGGATCCTAAATAGGATGAGGAAAACAAAAGATCTATGCAAACAAAATGGTACGAACGGAGATGGCACAACACCAAGGAATATGAGTGTTAGGACCGGTTTCAGGTCATGCTGACAATGATATGTAGAAATAAGCACAGCGTAAAAATTCAGAGGTCGAAATCTGAGCACTGACACATGAAATCATGTAACATGGGGCAAAAGACTAATGGAGGGTGCAGGAGGGGGCTGCTGTCGGGGCTGTGGGTGCCTATGGCCATACCACCCTGAGAACGCCCGATCTCATCTGATCTCAGAAGCTAAGCAGGGTCGGGCCCGGTTAGTACTTGGATGGGAGACCACCTGGGAATACTGGGTGCTGTAGGCTTTTGGCGGGGGTGCGGGGCTCGGGGGGGCGGCAGGATGGCCCGTCTTTTGTTGGCGGGCTGTTGCGAGGGGCCGTTGCGTCGGGGCGGGC
>NW_010530267.1:1210-2191 GCF_000687285.1 Phaethon lepturus | reverse complement strand
GAGGGCGAAGCGCTCCGCCAGGCCCTCGCCTGCCACCCGCGCTCCCGAGCACCCCCCGCGCTACGAAACCGCTCGCGGACCCCTGGTTCCTGCCGCCGAAGCTCCTCGGAGGGGACCGAGGAGCTCAGCCTTCCCTTCTCCCCAGCCTTCCCTTCTGGAAAGGTCCCAGAGCCAAAGCTGCCAAGTCTCACCCGGCCCCGAGGTTGGATTTCGCCTCCTCTCCGAAGCGATAACAAAACGTCATCGTTATGAAAAGTTGTCAGGCATCTAATTGTTTTGCAAACACTACAGATACCTCTTCCATTTCAAGGAACAAGTGGGGTTGCTTTTGGTTTTGGAAGAATTGAGTAAGCATGAAGATTTCCAAACTTGCTCAGATACAAAACACTATTGTTATATAGTGCAGTGAAACAGCTGTGGTTTATAAGTACCGTTAATGTGAAACTTTAACTTAACTTAAAAAAAAAAACCAACCCAGCCCTTAAAAAAAGTTAAAGGAACAGAAAACATTTCATCCATACTAATGTGAGGTTTTAAACATATAGGCTTTTAAGTGAATTGGCCATAACCACAACAATATTTCGGGTCTGACCGGAGCATATATTGTATGCAGATGTTAATTTGGCATTTGCATGCATACGCGAAGAAAAAAAGTCTTTTCTACACGTTTTCTTCTTGAGCGCGTTGCGATCTGGAGTCACTTTAGCTTTACAAACTGATTATAAACACTAATTACCTGAAAACATGCTGTTTGGCTTAATACGTGGCCTGTAGACTTGGGTTCTGCTTTATAAAAAGGCAAGATTTAGCCAGCGTGTTCGCCCCTCTCTCGCTATATAGTTCCGTGCATTTGTAAAAGCCGAATATGCTGATTTTTACAACCCCCAAATTCCTGTGTTAACCCTCTCCCTCCCGTCTACAAGCACCGCCCGTCAGGTGAGGGGGTAGGATTGGGGGGGGGGGGGGGGGGGGCGTGACCCT
>NW_010530267.1:857-1158 GCF_000687285.1 Phaethon lepturus | reverse complement strand
GTCCCCCGTCCATGTGATGAGAGCGTCAGTGCTCGGCCCGCGCGTGGGGCACCCCTGCTGCAAAGGCTGCTCAGCTAGCCCCACGGAGGAAACGCCGCGCTGGACGGATACGGCTGTCCTTGGAGCTGGTGGATTCTGAAAGGAGGTACCAAAGTCGGGTCATGGCAGGGCTTCCCCACCTGGTTTTCCAGTGATGGTTTCAGGGGCGTTTTTGAGGTCAGTTAGTCCGAGCAGATGCATCACCCAGGGGAGCAAACTCTGCGTGGGGGAGAGGCAGAGCCCGCAGACGGGACTCGGCTGG
>NW_010530267.1:287-574 GCF_000687285.1 Phaethon lepturus | reverse complement strand
TGGTTCCGCGCTCCGAAAGAACTAACGTTTGTGGAGCACGCCGCTGCTCGGGATGGTGGTCTTCGACCTTGGGAAATGTGGAATGAATTAAACGGTGGCAGCGGGTTTCAGGGTAAAACGAAGAAAAATTAAAAGAAGCAATGTTAGGGGGAAAAAATGCCTCATTCTTCTGACTGAATCTTATCTCTGCGCTGGCTTAAACACCTAATTAAAGCAAGGCTTATGTTCAGATGGCCGTTTCAGGATTTACCCCTGTTGTCTCTTTCCCAAAGGTGAGTCTTCATCCT
>NW_010530267.1:0-253 GCF_000687285.1 Phaethon lepturus | reverse complement strand
CCCCCCCCCCCCCCCGCAGCAGCTAATAGCTGGTGGGCCAGCAAGCTTATTTGCAGCGCCTCTCAGTCGAAGACAGCTATTCCTACATTAAAAAAAAAATTATAACATTGCACGATAACGCGAAAAACTTCACTGGCTTGGGAGAAAAACTCGGGGAGCTCCGTCCTCACGCAGCGGGAGGTTTGCTTGGCCGCTGCCTGGGACCCACGAGGGGCTTTAGAGAGAGGATTTGGCCGCGCCGGGGCCGGCGACG
>NW_010530266.1:2764-3406 GCF_000687285.1 Phaethon lepturus | reverse complement strand
GCGGTTATTAGTACGGTATTTTTTTGCGCAGGAGTGAAAGTATTTCTGTGCCTGTGTGAGAGGGACAGGCTCACGTCTGTGTCCAGAGCACCGGTTTCTGCATGTCACTTTGTACTGGTGTTTTGGGACGTGGGGGACGGGAAAGGGATGCTGGCCAGGAGCCGGGAGAGGGCAAGGATGCTCCGGCAAGCTCCGGCTTACCCCCTGTGTGTGACCCCCTTTTCAGGTTGGGAGAGCGTGGTCTTGTCGTAGGGGTACGTTGCTGGAGGACAGTCATCACCCCCCAGGTGATCATCCTGGGGGACAGCTTTGACGGAGCCACAGCCGAGGCTGTGTAGGCATCCTTAGGCTGATGCCACGCAGGTCTACAGCTGGGGCACTCTCCAGTCTGTCTGTCCGTCTGTGATCCATCTGGCCTGTCAGGGTGTCTTCGTCCACGGTCTGACCTCAGCAGGGCTGCGCACGGGAGGCGGGATGGGAACGTGATGCAAGACATGCCTGAGCGGAGCGAGTGCTACGCAAGGAAAGGTGTGCGGAGTTAGTTTTGCGTCCCGTGCAGCAGCTGAAATACCTGCTGGGGGATGCGAATCGCCTCGGCTTTGCTGGACGCGCGTCGCTCTCTTTTAATGTAGTTTTAGCTTT
>NW_010530266.1:1978-2595 GCF_000687285.1 Phaethon lepturus | reverse complement strand
GGGTGGCCATCCGCGGGTCTCGGCATCTGCTGCCGGTGCCACTGTCATCCTGGACCAAAACTGCTGGCGAGGAGGGCTGCTTTGCAGGCAGGTGACAAACGCCCAGCTGTGGGAAGGCTTGTCTTGGATGCTGCTGCCGTTTTCAGACGTTCCTGGTACCTGTTTGAGGTGCGAGGATGCTGGTAAGAGGGGATAACGTCACCTCCTTCTCTGAGCGAGGATGGGCCATCGGCAGCTTTCCCGCGGCAGAGCTCGTTGGGGCTGCACCATCGGCGTTGGCTGGCTCCGCTCTGGGTGTTAACTACATCCTCCAGCGGTCACCGGCACACGCTTTTCATTTTAGGATTGCAGCTTTCCCCTGAAGGACTCAGACAATCTTCCTCTGCTGTAACAGACTGTAGTTCTATATTAAAGTGTCAAGTTGCTGGGAAATTTACTGCCTTGCAGAGCCCGTCGGGCTGCAGAGACCGCACCGCGTCTTGTCCCACCACACCGCCTCTTCCGCGCCAGGAAAAGAGGCGGTCGGGAGAGCCGGGGTGGGAAAGCCTGTCCTCTCCCTGCGCCCAGGAGGCTGCCCGGGAGCGAAAGGCTTGCTTGGGGTGTTTTGGTTATTTTTT
>NW_010530266.1:459-1898 GCF_000687285.1 Phaethon lepturus | reverse complement strand
GGGGCATTTGGGACAACGAGGCGGCAGCCCCAGCCAGGCAGGGATGGTGCCCGGGGGCGAGAGGAGAGCTGGGCAGCCCTCACCTCCCCTTCCCGGCAGTGCCGGTGTCGCCCACAGTGTTTTCCAGGCCATCATCCCGGCATCCCAGCGCTGCGGGAGAGCCCTCGGCGTGAGGGTTGGGCGTGCGACGCCACGCGAGCTGGGGCTCTTAGCACGTTACGTGCTCGGGGAGGGGGCGCGGGACATCCTTTCTGGCATCGCAGGAGTGGTGTTTAGTTTTGGACAGGTCGTTTCGTACGGCCTCGTTCGCTCCCCGGGGCACAGACCCTTTCGGGGGCCGCATCCGACAGCCCCAAGTGCCGGGAAGCGGCGTCGGCAAGCGGGCTTTAATTGCTGTTTGCCAGGGCCGGGGATATTTATGAGTGTGGAGATTGCCAAGTTATTTATTAGATGGAGTATCAGGGGATAGAATAATATAAATCACTGTGGCCGGTATTGAATTGAGCAGACGCTCGGTAATTTAAACAGCTTTAATAAATATGCTAAAATACGAGCCTTGTCGTGGGCCGTAACGAGAGCCGGTTATTGGGGTCTTGGCCGCGTGGAGGGGGGGTGTTTCCGGTCCGAGCTGCCGGTTTGGAGGAGTGGGATTGGAGACCAAACAGGGCAATGAGGCAGATGCTGACGTCCAGGGCTTTGCTGTGCTGATGGTGGCTTTGCTCTTCTTTGTGTCTTGCAGTTCCCCCCCAGATCGTCAACATCTCGTCGGACGTCACCGTGAACGAGGGCAGTAGCGTGACCCTCATGTGCCTGGCTTTCGGGAGACCGGAGCCCACCGTCACGTGGCGGCACCTCTCTGGAAAAGGTAAGACCATGCTCGCTGGACGAGCCGCCCGGGTCTGAGGAGGGGTCTCACCCAGCCCGTATGGGATGGACGGATGTCCCCGCGGAGGTGGTGTGGAGGTGGTCCGTGGTTTGCTGGTGTCTGTTGTGGAGGGTGGAGGTGCTGGCTCTTCGGTGTGTCCTGGTGTGAGGGTGCTTGTTAAGTGATGTTCCGAGTTTCTTGGGTGACGGGTGATGGTGCCACGCGTTTGGGATGTCTCCCAGGGCAGGGCTTTGTGAGCGAGGACGAGTACCTGGAGATCACGGGCATCACACGGGAGCAGTCCGGGGAGTACGAGTGCAGTGCCGTCAACGACGTGGCCGTCCCGGACGTGCGGAAAGTCAAAGTCACCGTCAACTGTGAGTGCAAGGGATGGGGGAATCGTGGCGGGGCGGGCGCGCGTGGAGCCCGGCGTGATGCTGCGTGGCGTCTCTGCAGATCCGCCGTACATCTCAAACGCCAAGAACACGGGAGCCTCGGTGGGCCAGAAGGGCATCCTGCAGTGCGAGGCCTCAGCCGTCCCCGTGGCGGAGTTTCAGTGGTTCAAGGAGGACAC
>NW_010530266.1:0-407 GCF_000687285.1 Phaethon lepturus | reverse complement strand
GAGAAAGGGGGGGAACTGGGGAGTGGCGCAACCACGTGGGCAACCACGCCAGCCTTGGGGCTGGAGGATGAGGCGGCAGAGGGCGGTGGCTGGGAGCCTCGTGCGGAGGAAGGCTGGGATCAACTCCTTTTGGTGGGTCTGAGAGCTCGGCTACGGGCCGAGGGGGTCCCAGGGTCGTTTTTCCCAGGGACAGGGGCCCGCGGGGGTTAACGTGGGCCGCGTGGGTCAGGCGGGGAGATGGGTTATTGGGATGGGGAGCGCAGCTTGCTTTCGGGGGGGGCAAAGGGCTCGTCTCGGTGGTGAAGGTGTGGTGTATAGTGGTGTTGGCTGGTGGGAAGGGAAGGGAAGGAGCACCCGGGGAAGGTCCAGGATAAGTTGCGGAGCATCAGCGCGGCACCCTGAGCGCT
>NW_010530265.1:7351-9260 GCF_000687285.1 Phaethon lepturus | reverse complement strand
CCATTAAGGTCTCGTTTAGAGGTGGTGTGGAGCGGTAGCTCATGCAGCACGACTGTCAGTGGTGTATGTGTGTGAACTGACTCATTGTTTTCTCCCGTTTGCTACTCCAGATACTCGGGATTTGTATTTCTTTCACACTGGCACAACTGTGTTGAGGTCACTGGACCAAATTCAGTCTTGACTTAAAGGAAAAGCAAATCCATTAATTTGAGGATGTTTGCACAGTTGCTGTTAAACACAATTCTGAAAATTGCTAAAGGGGGGAAAAAATCTTCCAAAAGCCTTGAAGTAAACATAAATGTTTTGTTATTTTCCAGGGTTTGTGTGTGGAAGATATATTCCTGTGATCTCCTGAAGGTATAGCTTGTCACTAGAAAAACATTTACCTCTTCTCCAAAGTTTTTCTTCTCTCCTTTACACTTACTTGTACTGTATTTTAAGAAAAGTACATAAAAGAAATGTTTTCTCAAACACACATCAGATTGACATAAGAGCAAGTTTTACATCTCAGCACTGAGCAACCCAAGTTATCCTTGGAAGAAACAAGTGATAAAGTTTAGCCAAAAATAACTACTAGCAAATGTCACCATTAGATCAGCTTTATGGTGCCGCCTACCTTTTTCTTGGCTGCATGAAACTGAGATGATAGGTGCAATACATGGTTGTCAGGGTTTGCTTTGTGAAAACCAAAGAGGCGGCTGCCCTGGAATCTGCCTTGTGACATTTTTAAATGTTTCACTGTGAGGACATTTCTACTGTAGTTTGAGCACATTGGTGTGGGGAGGGACTCCAGGTGTCTAATGGCTGCACGTCTCACCTTGGGTAGCAAGCAAAAATCGTTTTATTCTCACCTGCTTTGAGTGCAGCCCCAGAAGCCAAAATAAGATCTGTGTTATGTTTGTTACAGAAACACAATAGGGAAGAAGGAAAAAACTGTCTCCTGACATTGACTTCTGATAATAAACATATATTGTTGGGTTTGTTTTTTTTAAATGTTCAGATTTGACATTTGCATACCTTCATAGGGTAGCAAGAAAAACAAAGATGTTTTTGTTTTCATTTTGGTGCTGTGCTTCATAACAGTTAATAATTTTGATTGCTCATCACTCCCAAAAAAGAGATGTGCAACTTCTGATGAAGGGTACAAAAGCAGTTACAGCAGCTGAAAGATTTCATTTCACTACATTTGAACATTTGAGTTCTTTATCAAATTTCATGTTGGTTGTACCTGTGCAATATCTTAACAGTTCAAAGTACTAGGCAGTTTATGTTTCACAAATACGAGTAAATAGAAAGCTGAGAAAAGGTCTAGTCTGCACACAACTAAGAAGTCTGTTGTTCTCTCCTACCATTCTGATGTCTGAACCTCTATTCTGATAGATACTTGTGGTTTAGGAAGTTTTTGGTGATTTCCCCGAAAGACCTCTCTTTTCCATTTTATTTTTGTTCCTACCTGTAACAGGGAGTCTCATGTTTGGGTTATGTCTTGTCTTTACCTCCTAAGACAGCAAAGAATACATTTGTTGCTGTATTTTCAATGCGGCCTTTGTCATAAAGTGTTTGATTTATTACTGCAAAGATCAAGCAGAGAGCAAGAAAAATAAGGAAATATTTGGAATTCATTCATGATTTGTGGTGGTAATAGTACACGTTTGAAAAGTATTTACAAATGATGAAAAAGTAATCTTTTTTGCAGTTCAATTTTTTCTTGGTTGAGAGGTTTTTCTTTCAAGAAATCTCACTAAAAGTTAAGCAGAATGCATAGTTCAAATGGAAAGAGGAATAGAGGAGAAGGTTACTGTGTGAGCACTGAAAGATTTTAGGAGTTGAAAAAATAAGAGCAGCATAAGTAATGAAGTTAAGCAAAGGAAGGGAGGAGTTGGTAGGGAGAAAAAAGGTATGTGAAGCA
>NW_010530265.1:6399-7320 GCF_000687285.1 Phaethon lepturus | reverse complement strand
ATGGCATGAGAAGGACTGGCCTGGGCAGTGGCAGTTTGCCCCTTCTGCATGTATGTTACATCTGAGTGTTCCAAACTGCTTTGAGATTTTGGCTGAGGAAGTAGCTGGCTGCATGCAGTTTGAAAATTGCTGTGGGTGTTCTGATTAACTTGTTTGTGCCTTTTCTCCCTGCCTGCAAGTCACTGTCAGCACCTCCCTTCTGACTGTGCTGTGCTGCCGCAAACTTTTGCAACTTTATCAAGTGTGGGATGTTGGGTTTTTCAGTAGACTAGACAAAAAGTGCTGGCAAGCAACCTTTTTAAATGCTCTGGGAAAATAACCTCCTGGCATTTCTAACTATAGCCATCTGGAGTTTTGTTCAGAAATGGCTAAAAGACACTCAGGTAGCTGTGATTTTTTAATTTTGTTTTACCATCAATAGCCCTTTACCTGAACTGTTCTTACTTAGGGCCTACTGGAGAGGCAGTCAGGTACTTTTGAGGAAAGTTGTTCTCTGGGTTCAGGCAGGAATGAATTCCTCTTGATGAAGGGTCAGGGTGGCCTAGGTGGTCCGTGGCCTAGGGTTTAAAGTTTGGGGTTTTTTTAAAAGCAAGGCAGGCCAGTTCAAAACATGATGCATCTGCAGTCTGTACTACCTGTCAAACCAGCTAGTCTGTGCAGAACTATTATTTTTAATATCATTTTCATAGTCAGACATGAGGGATGTCTTTGTCATAGTCTAGCTGGTAGCCAAGGCCAACAGCGTCCTGGCCTGTATCAGCACTAGTGTGGCCAGCAGGAGCAGGGCAGGGATCGTGCCCCTGGACTCGGCACTGGTGAGGCCACACCTCGAATCCTGTGTTCAGTGTTGGGCCCCTCACTACAAGAAGGACGTTGAGGTGCTGGAGCGTGTCCAGAGAAGGGCAACGGAGCTGGTGAGGG
>NW_010530265.1:0-6369 GCF_000687285.1 Phaethon lepturus | reverse complement strand
AGGGAACTGGGTTTGTTTAGTCTGGAGAAGAGGAGGCTGAGGGGAGCCCTCATCGCTCTCTGTAACTGCCTGAAGGGGGGTTGTGGCGACAAGGGTGTTGGTCTCTTCTCCCAAGTAACCAGTGATAGGACGAGAGAAAATGGCCTCAAGTTGCGCCAGGGGAGGTTTAGATTGGATATTAGGAGAAATTTCTGTACTGAGAGGGTGGTCAAGCATTGGAACAGGCTGCCCAGGGAGGTGGTGGAGTCCCCATCACTGGAAGTGTTCAAAAAACGTGTGGATGTGGCGCTTCAGTACATGGTTTAGTGGGCGTGGTGGTGTTGGGTTGATGGTTGGACTTGATCTTAAAGGTCTTTTCCAAATTGAAGATTCTGTGTTTCTGTGAAAAAGGACAATTGCCCATAGTCTAAACCTTTGACTAGTAAAAGGAAATCTGAATTGCTGAAGGCTGGCAGTCAGATATGTTTTTCTCTGAGTACCAGTCTGAATACAGTAAGAGACTGCTTCACTTTGACAATCTGGAAAACAGCAAAACTTCGTCTGTCAAGCTCCTCTTCCCTTTCCTAGAGGCAGTGATTTTGTCTGCTTTGAGGTCAAACACCTGAAACGGGTGTTTCTCACTCTGTGATGAAGAGGTGAGGCATAACTATTGCCTGAGTTTTAGGATGGCAAACAGTGGAACTAGATATCTTCAGACTGCGTTGTGATGCTGATGTTTGATGTTTCTTGTTTCCTAGTGGTCTGCCGTACATGCTAAGCAAGAGGAGGAGCCCTTCGTCATTCCAGTTGTGTGTGGACCTGAGAGGAGGAGCCATTGTTTGACCTGAGCTTCTGTGGAGGATAGATCAAAGTAAGTGTAGTGCCGTGCTGCCCCTTCTTACTCATGCTGTCTTTATGAAGTGTCGGTGAGTCAGCTCCTTGGGGATGCTCTTTGACACTTGTGATCCAGCAGTGTTGTATAGCTGCATGTTTTCAGCAATGGTCATGTACTTACTTTGTGTGACTTTATCCAGTGAGTGACAGAATGGGAAGGAAAGAGCGCTTGAATTAAGTTGGCTTTTTGAGTAGCACTAAAACTGTGGCATGCTTCAGGGGGATTCTTTAATTTCCTGCATTACTGAAGGTCTCTTCTCTTGTGTGGTGTAACCACAGGTTAATATTGTAAATGTGCTTGATGGGAGCCAGCTCTGCTTTTATGCTTACCCTGTGGATGGGAACAGCCTAAGACTTGTTTGAAAGGGTGACCCCACATAAAGTTTAGAGAAATGTTTAAGTATGGGTGCTTCATTTGGTCTCTCAGTTGCCTTTCTGTCTTGTTTTTTTACTACCTACAACCATTCAGGTCACTAGTGTTCTACTTTTTCCTCCTACCTACGGCATTCAAACCTAAATACTGTTATAAAATAGGTTTATTGTGTCTATTACCACCAAGTGCTGACCTCAATTCTTTCGTATTTTATTTGGTATAATAGATATTGTATTTACCTGAGAACTCAGATAAGAGGCAGAGTCTAGCAGATACAGATATATCCAAATTATCCTCAGGTTATTGCTGCATGCATTGTGCTGCTAAGCAGAGTTGTGCACTGGCAGGTGTAAAAGCTTCCAGGAGGTTATAGTTGCCTTGTGGGTAGAGAGCTTTTAAAACACATTCTGTAACCTTCACTTGTGAAGTTTTAGGACTGTATTTGTAACTTAGAAACCAACTTGAGTGGATTAGGAGATAATGGACCTGAGCACATGTGCGGGTGAGTAGGGTTCTAATGGTTTTTGGATGTGATCTCAGTTGGCGATGACCAAAGTGACTTCTTTCGCTGTGCAGGTGAGATTGAATGATGTGTGCTGATCTACTGGAATTCTAAGCAGAAAAGAGTACAGTGTACGGATTGTCAGTAAGCATTTCCTGCTTGTGCACTCATGTTTCAATGTGGTTTTGCTTTGTTTATTTTTGTGGGAAAAGTGTTTTCTTTCTGATATAACAGGAATACACATGAGGTCAAATCTGTCATGATCAGAGAAGGACTCCTGCAGGGTATGCACAGAAAGCTGTCATAATAAGAGCCTTTGGGTTCTTTAAGTATCATCATTGCACAAATTACTTCTGTACAAAGCTCCCAAATCTAAATTTTTGTACTTGTGTATCAGTATGTGAATTTGAACAATACCATGCAACTTCCTTCCACAAGTGAAAAACCAAACTCCACCTGAAAGCTTTCATGTCTTAAAAAGCTTGTTGGCTTTGCTAGGAGTAACTGTAAGACAGAAATAAAGATGGACTTTTTGGAGAAAGTATTCCCTTTCCTTTCCTCTATGGATGATGTAGTCATGTAAATTAAATAAAGTATCCTTTGAATTAGGCAAAGTAACTTTAGAATGTGTCTGGATTTCCTATCTTGCTAGGATTGGGATCAGGATAGTTGAGGTTGTGTCGTGGTTTAGCCCCAGCCCACAACTAAGGACCACACAGCAGCTTGCTTGCCTCCTCGCCCCAGGTCAGATGAGGGAGAGAATTGGAAAACGCATGGGTTGTGGTAAAGACAGTTTAATAGGTAAAACAAAAGTTGTGCACACAAGCAAAGGAAAACAAGGAATTCATTCACCATTTCCCATGGGCAGGCAGATGTTCAGCCATCTCCAGGAAAGCAGGGCTGCATCACGCGTAATGGTGACTTTGGAAAATGAAACGCCATAACTCTGAACGTCCTCCCCCTTCCTTCTTCTTCCTCCAGCTCTATATACTGAGCATGACGTCACATGGTATGGAATATCTCTTTGGCCAGCCTGGGTCAGCTGTCCTGGCTGTGCCCCCTCCCAGCTTCTTGTGCATCCCCAGCCTCCTCGCTGGCGGGGCAGTGTGAGGTAGAAAAGGCCTTGACTTTGTGTAAGCACTGCTTAGCAGTAACTAAAACATCCCTGAATTATCCACACTGTTTTCAGCACAAATCCAAACCATAGCCCCATCCTAGCTGCTATGAAGAAAATTAACTCTATACCAGCCAACACTAGCATAGGTCGAAAGGAACCTCTGGCAATTGTCTCATCCACCCGCCTTGATTGAAAGCAGGGTGACCTAGAGCAGTTTGCTCAGGACTATGTCCAGCTGGCTTTTAAATGTTTTCAAGGATGGAGGCTCCACAGCCTTTCTGGGCAACAGAGTAAAAAAAAATGTTTTTTTCTTATGTTTAAGAGGAATTTCCTGATTTTTACTTTTTGTTTCTGTTGACTCTCATCATGTTTCTGGACACTACTCAGAAGAGCCTGGCTCTGTCTTATTTACTCCCCCTCTATCACAGATTGATGTACATTGATAAGATCCCCCTGAGCCTCCTTTTCTCGAGGATGAACAGTCCCAGCTGTCTCAGCCTGGCCTCATGTGACAGATCCTCCAATCCTTTAATTGTTTTAGTGGCTGTTCACTGCACTCACTCCAGTATGTCCATTTTTCCTAGTACTGGAGAGCCCAGAGCTGTACACAGCGCTCCAGATGTGGCCTCATGAGCGCTGACTAGAACAGAAGAATAACCTCCCTCACCCTGCTGGCGATGTTCTTCAGGAGTCCAGAATGCTTTTTGTCCCAGAAGCGTGTTGGCTTGTGGTCAACTTGTTGCATCCCCAGGTCCTTTTTTGCAAACCTGCTTTCCAGGCAGTGAGTCCCCAGCCCATCTCCTTCCCAGGTGCAGGACTTGGCATTTACCTTTGTTGGCCTTCATAAGGATCCTCTCTGTCCACTTCTCCAGCCTGTTGAGGTACCTCTGAATGGCAGTGCAACCATCTGGTATATCAACCATTCCTCCCGATTTTGCATCATCTGCAAACTTGCTGGAAGTGCACTTTGTCCCACCAGCCAGCTCTTATAGTGTGCTTGTTTATAAAGCAATACTGCTGAGTACATGAGAAGGGAAATTGGGGCTTTAGTCCTAGATCCACCAAAAAGGCCATTAAAGGTTGTAAATAATTATTGCTTAACTGGTAGCAGCACAGAGATGTCATAGCTAGTGTTTAGCTGGGCAAACACTGTTTGCAAGTATACCTTCCTCAGGTCTAAGAGCATTGTAGTTGCATTTTCATGGCATTGTAACTCAGTTCATAAGTCCTAATGGGACAATGTGACATCCTAGTCTGTATGAAGGCTGCAGATTTGTATACTACCTTTACTATTCTTTTTTTTTTATGCTACCTTCAGACCTGAGCTTGTGCAGACTGTGTCTGGGTGCTTCTGTATCATAGCCATAGCACTTCTCATCATAGGGTTAAATTCTGAACACCAGTTCAGGTGACTCTACAGCCCAGGTGTAGATAGGCTCCAAGTTACTTCTGTCAAATATTGCTGAATGTTCCTTCCATGTTCTTTCAGGTGTGTATATAAGATGTTACTTAGTAAAACAAGTTGCAAAGTACCCAGAATTAGTACTAGTTTGTGGAACAATCAAAACTTGGATTCAAACACTCATTTGGCTCCTGATCCATGCAGGTACCTTGGTTTTGAACCCAGGATGGAGAGGAGCCGTGAAGACTGAGAGCACATTAAGTGCAACTTTCAGCAGCCAAAGTAGTTGAAGTTAAATTAGTAGTTAAGATTAAACTAGATGCACCCTTAAGGAGCTTTTCCTCCCTTAAGCAGCTTTTCGTTTTATGGATTTGAGCACTGATTGTTGTAGCTGTTAAGTCTGCTCAGTTGTATCTTCCATACACAGAGCTCTATTACTAAGCTTAGCAATTTCAAAAAGACCAAAGGTATAATTTGAAAGATGGTTTGGGGCATACATTCATGACCATTCTGATAAAACCTTTTGTTTTTTTGTAGATACAGACTATTTGCTTTCCAGAATGTTTGTTGGATATGAAGACACCGAGGATACTGAAGTGTATGAAGATGAACTTTATCATGAGGAGTCATCCAGTGAGCAGAGTGTTGATAGCGAGGTGGAATTTCATCTTTACAGCCAGCTCCACTATTCCCAGAATCTTGGAGAAAGCAACACGCTGGAAATAGATAAGGAAGCTGATGTTGCAGGAGTCACGGGTCATAGTTCAGTTCTAACTGAGAAACAGTATGAAAACAAGAAAATCACTGAATTCATTTATCATGGTACTCAGCTTTCAGATGATCCCGAGATCATTGTCTTGTCTGATACACCAGATGAAGACAGTGTTTACAAAAGCAAAGCAAAGAAGTCAACAAGCTCTTCAGCTCAAGGTAGAATACATATTCATCCAGGATCTTCCACACCAAAAGGTGCCGAAGCTGCTGGGTGTAATACCCGGTATCCTGCTGGATCAGGCCCAGACATTTCAAGGCAAAGGAGAAGCACTAGTGGGAAGCTTAACCCAGTTAGTTCTGTTGGAGCTAATGCCATCCCAGATGTGTTGGTAATAGATGATAGCTCAGAGGAGGAGAGCTTGGTATCTGAAAGTGATAATGTCGAGAGTTGGATGCTTTTGGGAGCCGGTGCAGATGACAGAGATGAAGATATAATGTTGAACCTTGAAGGCTGTGAAACTCCTATCAGTGAAGGTTAGTACTTTTTTTAATTGCTTGTTTATTCTTCTGTATGTGGCAGGATTTGTCTGCAACAATACTGATGTCAATGTTTGAAAAGAAAGATAAACAGAATTCAAATTGGAGTGTGTAATGATAATGAAAAACTATGATGAAGGTAATAGCCATTTATTTATACCATTTCAATACCCTTACTTCAGTAGTGTCATATAAGGAAAGAGCATTTTTGCTAGTAAAAATTTGGACATAATATCAGAGTGATTCATGTTGTGAACTTGCCAACTTTCCTATATATTTTGTAATTCTAAGGGTATATAATAACTTGCAGAGGGGCAGGGGAAAGGGGGGTGAAATAAAGAGAGGAATCATAGAATCTTTGAGTGGGAAGGGACCTTTTAAGGTCATCTAGTCCAACCCCCCTGCACAGTGAGCAGGGACATCTTCAACTAGATCTGGTTGCTCAGAGCCCCGTCCAACATCTGGAATGATGCCCCCAGGGATGGGGCATCCACCACTTCTGTGGGCAACCTGGGGCAGGATTTCACCCCTTTCACTGTCAAAAATTTCTTCCTTAGATCTAGTCGAAATCTGCCCTTTTTTACTTTAAAACCGTTACCCCTTGTCTTATTGCGACAGGCCCTGCTAAAAAGTCTGTCCCAATCTTTCTTATAAGCTCCTTTTCAGTGCTGGACAGCTGCAGGAAGGTCTCCCCGGAGCCTTCTCTGCTCCAGGCTGAGCCCCCTCAGCTCTCCCAGCCTGTCCTCCCAGCAGAGCTGTTCCAGCCCTGGAGCATTGCTGGGGCCTCCTCTGGCCCCGCTCCAGCAGGTCCGTGTCTCTCCTGTGCCGAGGGCTCCAGAGCTGGACGCAGC
>NW_010530264.1:21355-25981 GCF_000687285.1 Phaethon lepturus | reverse complement strand
GGGCAGCTTCCCCGGGGCTCCTGGGGCCTCGGCGCGCAGGCGGGGCGCCGAGGTGGGCAGGCTCCTCGTTCCCCGGGACGGTTTTCCCTTGTTATGATCGGCATCCCCTGGAGCGACGTCCTGGGCCTTGCGTGGCCCGTGGGGCTCTCTCTGGCTCGGATTTGAAGCGTGTGGCTGAGTAGCCGGACGGCGGAGTCTTGCTGTGTTTGTAGCAGAAGACGTGTTCCTGGTGACAACGAGATGTTCTTTTGCGTTGCAGAAAGGCCATGTTCAGCTCTAGCGCAAAGATTGTGAAGCCTAATGGCGAGAAGCCAGATGAGTTCGAGTCTGGTATATCCCAGGTACGTGTCTTTTTCTGCTGTTCGGTGACCAACTGCAAGTTATGGAGACAGTGTTGTGACAGTTGTCTAGAGCGTAAACTTTGAGAATGATGCTGTCTGAACGTGTACTCATTCCTAGCCTTATGCAGGGCAGTCAGCCTGTGTTCCCACCAGTTGCACTTGTTGCATCTGCAAGTGTGACATATGAAATTAAATCTTTGACCAGCTGCTCTCTGGCACCATGGACAGGCTTTGGTCTCGAGGGTTCTTATGAATTGAACAGTATGTAATGGTTTATTCTGCATCTTTGCTTTCCTAGGCTCTGCTGGAGTTGGAAATGAACTCTGACTTAAAGGCTCAGCTGCGGGAGTTGAACATCACAGCAGCTAAGGTAGGCTAGGCCTTCCCCACAAAGAATTGCTTGGTGACTTGCTCTGTGTGTGTTTAATTTTTGCAAATGTTAACAAACTAGTTGAATGGTGTTTTTAACTGTTTCTTATGGCCTGTGATTGTTTTACTATATGCTGCTGTGGTTTATCTTGTGATATCAGCTGTTAACATGTAGGATTTTGCAATAGTTTTGTTTTATTTTAGGAACTGGCCTGAGAAGTCATTGTAAAAACTCAAATGGCAGTTTAATGTTTCAAATAAATGTGTTTAAAACTGGTAGTTCTACTTTCTGCCTCTTCAAACTGGGCTTGAGATCTGAAGCTGACTTTTTTTGTGTGTGGATATTGGCTGGCAATGTAGACATTGCAGAGTCTTTGTTGGGAACATAAACTGTCATACTCTTAATAAAATCAGTTTGTTGTAAATCCTCTTTTATGTACCAAGTAATAGATAGGAGGCAGAGCGATGTAATAGACTGACTTGATCACATAGGTTAGCCTGTTTGTAACTTTTACTTTATAAAGGCAACTGAAACCTTAAGGAAGAAAAGGAGGAAGAAAATTAGTGTTAGAATTTGTCAGCTTTGGAGACTGGATGGAACTTCAGTAGGTTGCTTTTTGGTTCTTGCCTAGGCCCACCAATGTGCACACAGACACAGATGCATGACTGCTAAGAGTTCAGTTAAAGAATCTGGGAATGCAGAAATCAGCTCAGTATATGAGTTCAGGGGCCTTCAGAGGAACTGATTTGCTGCTGAAGTACAGCAATGTGTACTGTCGTCCATGAGGAGTTTTTAAAAATGTCTTTGTTGTTTACTGAGCTGCTTAGTTTTATTTGTAAGAAATCTCCTGTGAGCATCTGAGTTCACTCGTGGAAATGTAGCTGGTGAAAAACACCAGCGCTGCTTACTGTTGGAGAATGAGGATGTTTCTGCAGTTAGGTTCATGTGAGAAGCGCCTTGTAAACTTATACAAACTTCTTTGATTTTGATGAACTATTGGAGAAACAAACCAAGGGAAAGATAATCCATGTTGGTGTGATGTAAGCGTGCTGGTATTTGGAGGGGAAAGAAGTGTTTGAGTAGCATTGCAGGCCTTTGCAAGTGGTGAACAGAAGATGATTTCCACAAAGTAGTAGCTCAAAAATAAGAGACTAAAACTAAACTGCTGAACTTTGTGTAAAGTCTGAATTTTTGAAACTTTGTATCAGCATGTTAAGTACCACTGCAGATGTGATGATAAGCATTCAGTATAGTTAGAGTTCTACCATCTGAGTCCCATCCTGCAGAAGGAATGAGCTTTGCTATTCAGAGGATGTGGCTCTCAAAGGAGTGGTGGGATTGATTGCCCAAAACCAAGTGTTTTCACAGAGGTTTTTCTCTTTAATGCTTGCTCTTAAATGCATTAAGGTACTGCTCTCTGATGCTTTCTCCCCGCCCGCCCCGCCCCCCCAAGTTGTAAGCAAGACTAACAAATATCTGTGTTCATAGGATTCATGATCAAACCAAACATTGCTTCTCGACCCCTAGATAATGTTTACTTTCTACTTCTGTTTCAGGAAATTGAAGTGGGTGGTGGCAGAAAAGCCATCATTATCTTCGTACCAGTTCCTCAGCTGAAATCTTTCCAGAAAATTCAGGTGCGGCTAGTTCGTGAGCTGGAGAAGAAATTCAGTGGAAAGCATGTGGTGTTCATTGCTCAGGTAAAAAACACTTAAGATCGTAAAAATATTGATTTGAAGGGGTCCATGGAGGTCATCTAGTCCAGCCTTGTGCATGAAGTGGGACTGTTGCCAACATTAGATTAGGTCAGCCATAGTTTTGTCTAGCTGAGTCTTGAAAACATCCAAGGATGGAGATTCCACAGCCTCTCTGGATAACCTGTTCCACTGTGCACTGCCCTTCTTGTCTTGTCCATTCAAGGTAACAATGATATAATGCATATTTTTGTACCAGCAGGAGGTGTAATGAATGTCCTGTGGATGCAAGCTAAAATGATTTCAGCTAGCAGCCAAGGCTATGTAAACTTGGTGAGAAGAGAAGCTTTTTGGAAGAGGATATAACTTTCTTGTTCTGGCCTCTCTTACTCCTTCAGAAGTTTGAGAAGCAAAGCTTGAAAGTAAAAGGGAGCAAATATTAATAGGAGCTTTACTATCCTTACATAACCTAAGCACTTAAAATTCAAGTTAATAGGAGAGGAAGAAAAAACCTGGCTCAAGTTCTGAATTTATGGAAGGAGCTAAGCATGAAAAGGTGATAAGAGGGCGCTCTGTGCAGTACTGAGTGGACATGCTCTGGAGATCTGTCTGCTGAGTGGACAGTTAGTTGTTAGACTGAAGCTCTGTTTAGGAAAAATTCTTTGTATCATAATTTTAAGAGCCAGAGCACCTTTATGTGGCCAAGAAGACTTCTTTTAATGAGGTGCCTCTGGCTCACTTATGCTTGAGAATTCTTACTGTGCTTGAGAATTCCCTGTCAGTTTAGTAATTGATATGTTAGAAGGGAATGTGTGCAGTTCTTCTGCTGTAGGTGAAATGTTGTTCCTCTTGAATATGACATGACCCAGTTTGGATTACAGTAACCCCATCAAGTTTTACTGATCCAAGCTTGTATAAATACCTGTAGATGCTGCTTTTGGAACAGATTGCATTTAATCCAGCGTTTGATCTGGATTGTGTAATACATCTCATTTTTCAAACTAGTGTTTCGATCTCAGATGTCACCTAGCTGTCTATGGGACTGAGCCTCTGATGCAAAGCAGAGTAGTAAGTTCAGTATAACAGAAACTAAAATTCTCTGAGATTCTGTTCCCAAAGAAATGTGTTCACATTCTGAATACGACATAGTAACCTACACTGGTTGAATTCGTGGGGGAGGGGGGAATGAAATATAAATCTTTTATATCAGTGCACTGAACACAGGATCAGTAGATGAGAACTAAAGCAATACCAGTACTTAAGCTTCTGCGTACTTAAGTCTCTGTCTTTGGTGTTTGTTTCTATTTAAAAAAAAATAAAGGTGCATGTGGGTTTGTTTTTTTCCTTAACAGAGGAGGATTCTGCCCAAGCCAACAAGAAAAAGCCGCACAAAAAACAAGCAAAAGCGTCCCAGGAGGTAAGTAAATAATATTGTTTCAGTATGACAGCCTTCTTCTGTAACTTGGTCGTTTAGTCAAGTAAAGTTTAGTTGGAATCTTTCAGAAGCCAAGTGAACGGGTGTTCTTGTCATTTCTCTTACTGCTTGAAATAGTGTCTGCCATTTGACTGCTAAGGGTGGGGTAAAAAGCTTGTCTTTGGACACTGTGTTGCATTTCTTAGAACTCCATCTGTATTTCCAGCTACAGCTGTAGCCAATTTTTAGCCAGCAATAACTAGCTTAAGAAACCCCAACTTGCTGTCTCTGTTACTACAGTGTGGTGGGTTTTTTTTAAGCTGTAGGAAGAGCCCCATCCACATCACATGTTAGACTGTACAGAAGGTAGGACTGGCACACTGAAGGGATGCAATGAGGGGGAGAGTGGCTGAGGAGGGGTGTAGGTATGAGTAGTCCTGCTGGTATGAAATTAATAGTGGTGTAGTCATTTGTGTTAAATAGCCTCCCTGCTCTCATCTAGTCTTTTACCATTGTAAGACATGCAATTCTGCTATGTCTGTGTGGATGTCGGTGCTTCTTCTATACTGTTCTTTATCTTACTATATCATTATGTAGTCCATGTCTTAAAAGTTTGTCCTTTTTATGACGTGGCATGTTCCTGTAACTTCTCCCAGTCCCAGTATTATACCCGTGTCATACCTATTACTGTATTTTGAAATCTTCAGGCGTGGAATTTAAAACTGTAGTTTCATAGTACTCCTTGAGCTGCAGTCCTGCCTGTGGAGGACTCTGTGTTATATTAGAACTAGTACCGCACAGTGGCTG
>NW_010530264.1:15787-21324 GCF_000687285.1 Phaethon lepturus | reverse complement strand
CAGGAGAGGAGGAGAGTGTGCAGGACTGTCCCTTTCTCGGCCTGAGACTAGATCAGACTAGTAGTGCTGTAAAACTGTGATAGATAGATAGCCAAGCATAGAAATGTTCTTGATGTTTGTCTCCCTTAGCTATCCCAATCTTTGGAAGTTTGAAATGCTGCTGTAGGCACAGGTCTTAGTTACTAGTCTTAGATGCTACCTTGAAACTGCAGATAGGCAAGCTGGAAGTCTTACCAGTCAACTAGATTCATACAGAAAATAACCTGGATTGATTTTTCTAATTTTTGGCTCACTTTTGGATAGTTCAAGAACACAAACATAGACATCAAACAGTTTTCTAAGCATGGACTAAACTTACCAGCTAGACTTTTCCTGTAATACACTGGTGTATTAAGCTGCTTGCATTTAGGCAGATGAAGAAAATGTTTTCAAAACTGGGTGTCTAATGAACATACTCTGTGTAGTTGAAGATACTTGTACACTTAAATTCTTCCAGTGAGTGTCTCTGGCAAAATTGCAGATGGGACAACTTGGTTCTGATTTAAATAAAGTCCTCTTTAGATGTGTAGAAATAAAGGAACGTTTCAGGGCCATTGCTGCAAAGCAACATGTGATGTAAAAGCTCAGAAACCTGGCTACTGACTTCTTTTTCCCCTCATGCAGTCACTAAGTTTCTGCACTCAGTGTAGAATTTAGCTTTTATTTTTGCATGACCTGTGAAAAGGTGAGGTATTGTCACACTGCAGCATTAAAAAAA
Organism: Phaethon lepturus; assembly: GCF_000687285.1. Lineage (NCBI taxonomy): Eukaryota > Metazoa > Chordata > Aves > Phaethontiformes > Phaethontidae > Phaethon > Phaethon lepturus. The sequence continues at coordinate 20,567 of NW_010530264.1, read as the reverse complement.
CAAACCCAGCAAAACCCAACACACCACTGAATTTTCAGCTAAAGCATGCTGTGGAGGGTTTAAGCCTTGGCAAACTGGAAAATTTGGCAAGAGGACATGTTTTAATGATACAAATGTGGCATTTCAGCCGTACGCTTACTGCAGTGCATGATGCCATTCTTGAAGACCTGGTCTTCCCAAGTGAAATTGTGGGCAAGAGAATCCGCGTAAAACTGGACGGCAGCAGGCTCATAAAAGTCCATTTGGACAAAGCACAACAGAACAATGTTGAACACAAGGTAAACAACAAAACTCTACTTTCTTGTGCAGGACAGGGTGGCATTCTGACGTAGCTGAGAGGCTACTTATGTGATACAGCGAAAGAGTGCCTTTTGGCTCGTGGCAGTGGAGATGCTTCTGCTTGTATTTGGAGTAAGATGCTGAAGATGAGGCAAGACATTTTTCAACTAAAGCTCTAGTTCAACTTGCCAAAACCCCTGGATTGTAAAGTAGCTGTATTGGTTACCTCATGGGAACAGGCAGTGTTTTGTTGTGGTTTTTTTGTTTGTTTGGGGTTGGTTGTTTGTTTGAAGTGAAGCACTTAGTTTTGACCTTAAACAGATGTGCTTGGTACTGCCTGAAGTCCCCCATAGCTTTGCTTAGTTTTTTTTTTTTTTCCATGGGGACATCTTTAGGACAGCTCAGCACTCTATGGTCTCCTATGGTTGCAAATGAAAGGGGTTCCAAATATTCTCCAGCAAACGTGTCTTCTGTGTAAATGCTCAGCTACCTTAATCGAGAAGAAAATAATCAGCCTGAGAGTTCACTTCAGAGTGAAGCTGCAGTGGGAACTAATGTAGTACCTAAAGTATGTTAACATAGATTTTTACTTCCTTATACAGTATGTGTAAACAAGACTGTTTGTCTTCACAGGTGGAAACATTTTCTGGTGTCTACAAGAAGCTCACAGGCAAAGATGTGGTGTTTGAATTTCCAGAATTCCAGCTGTAAAGTGCAAAAAATGGCTGAATAAACAACTGTTCATATAACAGAGTAATTTCATTTAAATTTTGAATTCCATAAACATAGGTGGGCATTAACCGGTTCATAGGACTTCTCTACTGTCTGGATGAGTGACGTTTGTGTATCAATGTATTATTAAGTCACCAGCATTTTAATGGTAGCCCTCATAGGTTGTTCTTGGCACTGTTGCAACACAACTCTGGACAAAAAAGTCAGAGTCTGCAAAAACACTTGGCATTGGAAAACAAACTGAAATATGTTGAGACTCATCTTTTGGGGAGAATGTGGAGAATTACTGTAGGGCAGCGGAACTCCTGAGTTTTGCACACAAGAGTACCAGATGGAGACCTACATCTTCCTGACACTGGAATAAGGCTACATAGCAGGTGGTGTGACCTCTGAAACACGGAGTAATGACATCTGAAAAAGGGGTTTGAATTTTTGGAAAGCGTTGGGGGAGGTATAGTTTGAATCTGAGGTAACTTTCTTGCCCTTTAAGTGGCAAAATTACACACCAGTTCTTACCTAAAAGCAGGTCCTGCAGCTTCTCACCGTAATCAGCATGAAATGGGAGACTTTCATGCCTAAGTGCTTGATTACCTTGCTGGACACAAACTACAGATTTTTAGGCATTGATCTTGTTTTCAGAAATAATGGATTTTTCTATGTCCGTATATTAGTAGTATGTATGACTATATATCACTCTTGGGGTAACCTTCCTTATGGCTAGTAACTGAAGGCAGGGATAAATATGCCAGGATGAAGCAATGACTGCTGGTATATTTGGAGGTTTTTTAGGTGGTTTAACACAATTTGGTACATGCTTAGTGAAATGGGGAGACGTGGGGAAGGACTAGCTATATCACAGCAGTGGAAGGCTGCATGATAGTGTCCTGAAAACACTACATTTTTGACTTAGGTATCTATGTTTAGAAACACTTTCAGCAAATAACTTTTTTTCCAGCTCAGGGGGAAGTGCAGAGTTGGGCATGTAAATGTTCTGAGCAATTTATATGAATTTCTCTGTACTGAACAGGCTATTCTGTTACTTAGGAGTAAGTGCTTGATGTAGTAAAAGGCACCTAAATATGGAGACAGCCTATCAGATGGAGAGCTAAGTAGGTAACAGCCTGTGTACTATGAGCCCTTAACTTTTGCCTTCCTGCCTGAGAGTAGGTGGAGGACAAGTGTCACTTATTGAGGGTCTTTGTACCTTTATTTCCTTCTCCTGTTTATTGTGGTTTTGTTTGCTTCCCATTTGATATCGTTCTTCTGTTGTGAAGACCTAAAAGGTTAAAACAAGTTCCACGTTGCTTTTGCATTGGAAAAAGTGAAACTTTTCAAGTCATGCTGTAACTTCTGTTTAGTAGGGAAGGACAGATAGCAGTATCTATCCTGCTACTTTTGGTGCAGACAGTGCAAAGAGAACAAGGAAAATGCACATGCCCTGTTGCAGTTAGTAGTTAATTGCTTGCTACCTACTGACAAGCACAAAAAAGCAGGTTGTATCTTTGAAGAAGTTGGCTTACCTTAAGGCCTTTTACTCTCTCCTTTTCAAACTTCTGTCTCTCGAGCATAACTTCATTCCTTATTTATTCCTTGATTCATCTTGGATGATTCAGCAGAAGTGAATTTGTCAACTTCTCTTCGAATTGGCTGAGGGGAGCTGTAGGTATATAGTAACCCTGAATCCTGGCTGCTTGCATGGAGAGTAATCACAAAAAGATCTTGCAGCAGAAGGAGTGCCAGCATTTTAGAATTCAAGTTTTCATTGTTAAAATGGGTATTACTCAGGTTGGAAACACCACCCCCCAGTCCCCCAAAGTAATTCTAGTCTCAAGTCAAACATGTTACTAAGCCTGCCACAGCAATTACAGATGGTAGCCTGTGCAAATAGGTATTTGCTGGTGTGGGCTGGAAGAAGCAGTCTGGGGAGTATTTGGTGACTTACCAGATATTAACTAGCTTTAGTTAGAGGTTGGTGAATCTGCTGGGGCTGTGTAACATCTGGAAGAAGAGGTGATGCTCAGACAGCAGGCTTCAGTAGACAGCATTTCCTGTTTCATGGTGAAATGCAACTTGGGTTTGATCTCTTCATAGTAATAAAAATGTCAGTAGTGTTTCTAGTTTTGAAGCACTGGGAACGTGGTAAACAGGGGAGGAGAAATCTAGTAAACTGAATGTGAAGATCGCAAATGTTCCCAGGCATTGCCAGCTGGCTATAGATTTTTCTTGGCTCTTGTTGTAAGCCCTTTGAACTATATGAAATGTAAAGGCCCATGGTGGCCTCATAAGCAAATTCTTTGAGTGAAAGGATAACACTGTCAAAGTCATTTACGGTTCTTGCATCAACTAAGCTGCGAGTAAAGGTGGGTTTTTGTGGCGTAAGAATACCAGGCTGTGTGCTTTGCAAAAGACGTTAGTCCTAGTTTACCTTTATTCATGGACTCCCTTGTGTATTGGTGTCAGTGATACAGGCAGACAACTCCCTCTGTCCCTTGACAAGCGTATCAAGTGAGTGCCTGCAATCTGGAAAGTCAGTTGATGCCATCTGGTCAAGTGCTAATGAGGCTGCAGGGATGCTGGTGTCAAATGTTACTTTAACCTAAACAGACTCTGTATTAGATGATGCTAGACTTTTCCTGTACCTTTCATGTGCTGGGCGCAGTTGAACTGTGAATGTGTGATTCCTCAAGAGTTTATCAGCTGGTCTGTGTGAAAAAGCGACGGGGCATTGTGTACCAAGACCCTGTGCAGCAGTAGTATATGGGTAGTGTCAGTGTGGAGAGACAGTCACATACTGAAGAGTATGAAAAGACCCATTCTTTCCTGTAGTAGCCCAAAATGAGAAGCAAGGGCATTACACCTGTTAGGTGCCCTTGAGACTTGCACGTGGTATTAGAGCTTTTGTTCTTTATTCCATATGAATCCTTTCACAAATGTCTTCAAATATTTTTGTCTGTGAGGAAAGCTGCTCCCTGTTGATTTCCCTTTGAAAAGGTGTGTAGATGTGTTAGAGTTCTAGTGTGGCAGAACTTGCTTGAAGTTTTGGGTGGTAAGTACTTGACCTATCTTGTTTTAGTATGATAATTTGATGTATGATAACATCATGTCTGATTTGCCTCTTTTGAGTGTAAGTGGGAGCATCTGGCCAGTTTTAATGTAGTGATCCTCACACCGAGCAGTGTGAAAAGGAAATCCTGTCATTCCTGTGTTATAGACTGAAAGAATCTATTTCCTACGCCTTTGTTTTTCCTGCGTTTTCTAAGTGGGAGGCCAGTCTTTGGTTCTCTGTTATATCTAAAAGCTAGAGCAATGACAAAAAACTCGACCTTTTCCCCTTTGTGGGATGTGCTTTCTAGGTCTCTAGAGGTGTATCAGAATGATAGAAAAAAAGATATTGATTACAGAAAGTCATGAAGTCTCACAAAAAGCAATCTTGTGGTTAGGCTGAAGGAGCGTGAGTTTTCCTGTCGTCCATACAGGCCTGACTGCGGCATTGATCAGTGCAACTGGTTGACCCCGTTATAACGAAGTGGCTTTGCTGTGCCTCTTGCTGTCTGCCTTAACAGTGCTCGTGTGAAAAACCTGCGTTCTGCTGAGAGCAAGAGAAAGAAGTGACACTAGCATCTCTTTGTACTAGTGCTCTGTTCCCTACAGAGAGCTACATGTAAAGGTTCTTACTTAGGTAAGAACCTTGTGATCAAGGGGAGAAAGTTTGTTGGATTTGTTACAGTTTGCAAGTTCAGGTATCCCCTCCTCTGTCCTCCAGTTACTG
>NW_010530264.1:0-15756 GCF_000687285.1 Phaethon lepturus | reverse complement strand
GCACGCCCCCACCCCCCCCCGGAAAATAATTCTGAAGCTTAGCAACAAGCAGTTGCTGCTAGGGCTAAATGATTAATAGCTAACGTTTTTCATATTGGATATGCTGCTGATATGTCTGGCTCAGTTTTGATCCGCCTCGGGAACAGCAAAGAATTAAAGCCAGGCACTGAAGAGATTAGGCCAATTATAGAGATGGGGAGTAACAGAAAAAGCTGTTTCCGTACTACTGCTGCAGTGAATGCTGCTCAGAAATTTTATGCAAAAAAGGTTAGTGTAACACCACTAATGAAGTTGAAGGCCAGGTTTTACACAGCTGCAAGCAGAGTTAAACCCACATTGCTCTTCTTGCACTGACCTTTCCCACCACGTCTCTTGTGTTGCACAGAAGAAGTGGTAAGGATAGCTTCTGGTGTCTGCCTGCCCATAGAGGTACCGTGGTGCTGTCTGTCCTCTGGGGCTGCGCTAAGAGAGTGAGGTTTGGATGGATGCCTTCACAGGGACAGCTATACAGACTGTTGGTTTTTTTTTTTTTGCCAGGTGTATCTTGACTTTACTAAATTGTTTCCTATTTTTTTGGCTAAACAATTACTGTTAGGTGGAGCCAAAGGGAATGGGAACACATTATGCCATTGCCAAGAGAAATGTTTGATGTAAAAGAATGGTAATGGAACACATTATGTTGTCTCAGGAGCAGAGGAGGGGAAATACACAGCATGCCAGTGCCCAAATCTGTACCATGGAGGAGGCGTTGCATCTGCTGCATCTCCTTGCCTCTTTCGGGAGTTTGCCTTGGGAGGTTTAGTAAGGGCTGGTTAGTGAGGCAGCCCTTACTTTGGAGAACTGGAATAGCATTCGTGACATTCTGCGATAAGCTGAGCTTCAGCAGTTGGGCTCAGATACTCTTACAGACACAAACGTGACGCCAACTGACTATAGAAAGAGTAGAAGAATTTGCCTGAAGGATCCTAAAATGTATAAACATATTTTTTTCCCTGTTTTCCAACAGAAAACTTGTCCTTTTGCAACCAATTTGCTTTTGTCATGTGGTTTTTATTGGTTTCAATCCAAGACTTCTACGTATAGTTGTGTCGACATGGTGTTTAACCTGAGCTTAAAGGCTGGGTGAATGTTGGGTTGTAGGTCAAGGCTGGGTGAATGTTGGGTTGTAGGTCAAGCCATGGTAGCTGGTCTAGTTGGTGTGTCTTGCTGTACACTGTGGCCTCTGAAAGCTGTCCCTCTCCATCTGGCAAGGGTGGCTGAAAGACTTGTGAATCAGCTCTTGAAGTGCTACAGTTTCTGACAGGCGTATTAACATATTGAAAAACTTTAGCTTAATAGCAACAGCTACTGTGACCTGGGGATGGCTTAAGCTGCTCCTGTGTAGTCCATGCATCAGTACCCCAGTTTGCACATAGTAGCCTGATATAGGTGATACACCAATATGTGTATGACTGTTCCAGCCAGCTTTCTGGGTGGGCGAAGGATGCTTCTGCCTTTCAGTAAGGGGACTGGACCCTTTTCTGCCTCTTAGGTGAAAGAAAACCATGTACTTGTTTATTTTCCCCTTTCCTAGAGAAAACACTTTAATTGCATTTATAGTGTTTGCCCTTTCCTTTTGAACTCTGGTCATTTATGTTTATTTTTCACTTCTGTTTCCCCAGTGTTTAATCCTACCTTTTCTACTAACTTTCCCTGAAACGGTTCTATATCTCCCTTGTATTCTGTTCCTGGCCTCAAAAGTTAATTGCCTATGTTTACAGGGAGAGTAGATATGTATGTAAATGGATGTTGCCTTTGCCATCGTAACATGATCTTCAAAGGCTTGGACTGCAGTCACTTTGCTGCATTCTTTACATCAGACATTTCTCTTGGCGAGCTGCTGCCAACAGAGTGCTGCAAGGGCCCGATCCTGCTAATTGCCTTCTGCTCCCGCTGAACTAACGGGGCTTGTGTATACATAAAACTGAGCTTTCAAGTTAGAGTTGTGTGGTCCTTACACAGTTGTGTTCATGTTCTACCATTTTTTCCTTTCGTTACTGACGTAATCTGGAAGGGATCATCAGTTCTTTTCATGACCATTTGGCATGTGTTAAAATACAGGAGCTGATGGTGGTGGAGGAGGGTAGCTAGGTTCCAGCCCAACATGGAAAGAGGGTAGTTTAGGAAAGGTCTGCCTTTATGAAGGTAGGCCACAGTGAATCCTGAATACAAGGCACCACTGCCTCTGTAGTGCTGTGGTATCTGCAGTACCCATTTTTGATGTCTTCGCCGACAAAGCCGCTCAACATGTGCGGTGCTGGGGGCTGGCGAAGCAGGAGCTGCGGTGGGGAAGGAGGTTGCGCACCCCAGGGCTGGGGAGAGGTTTGCTGGGAGAGGGGATGCGACGTTGCAAGCAGAGCAGGAAAAGAGCGCATCAGTACCATGTGTCGTCAGCTTGTATTGCAACCCCCACCACAGCACGAAATCCTCAGCGGAGTGGACCTGCACCTCCTGTGAGAGCAGGTCAGAAGGGTGGTAAAGAAGTGGGGACACACACATGCAATCCTGTTAGAGCTTTCTCTAGTTCCCTAGCCTAAAAGCTTTTTGGTGTTCTGGTCTTGGGGCTGTGGAAGGTGAAAAGGGAACCTCCTGCCCTGGCTACCATCCTGGTCTTCCAGTATAAGGTTACATACTGGGAGTTACCCAGGCTCCTGTGCCGCTGGGTGCTCACTTACGGTGCAGCCCCTCAAACCCTAGCTGGAGAAACCGGGAGGGGGGAACAGTGGCAGAAGTGGGCGTGGGGGCAGATTGCTCACAAGCCTTTTTTGTTGAAGTTTATTGGAGCTACAGCCTTACAAATATAGCAGCTATTAGTTAGAGGGTATTAATTTGTATAGTCATAAGCAGTACTCTGTATTTGCCCTGGAAGTCAAGAGTGAAGCCATTAATATCTGTTGAAATATAAACTGCAGTAACAGAGGGAGGGAAGTGTTCTCAAAACCCCACTTCCCACAGTCAGCTGGCCCCAGTTTTTTCCTGCCCGAACGTGTGTGGAGTACTGTGACTTACCCAGGGCTCAGACTAGTCTAGTTTAAGATGAAAATCAGAATTGTACAACTATTTGGAAGCTATAGTGAAGGATTTCTGTAGTCTTTTTTTTCCCTTCCCATTGACACAGGAAGTGATATCAAAAGATGTTTAAAAAAAAAAACAACCCCCCAAAAAGCACAACCAAACCAAAAAAACCCCAAACCCCAAAATTTAGTGAAGAAGCCTGCCACGTGGATAATGTAGCATTTATGTTATTGTTGAGTATTGAGACTCGCTCAGCTCTGAAATAGTTGTGTGTTTAAGAATGCTACAGCCAATTGCAAGAATGGAGAGAATTTCAGTAAGGGGAGGGTGTGTTAATTGTCCACATCGGATGCTCACATTTGGTGCTGCATTTCATGTGTTTTCCACTTCCCCACTGAAGCAAAGTGCTGTGCTGGGGCAGTGTGTGCGCATGGCTTAGAGCTGAATAGATGTAAATGGTTAAAAAGGGGTTCTCTGCTAGAGAGGAGGAGGGGAGAGTAAGAGTGCATTCCCAAAAAAGTACATTCCCAAAATAAAAAGCTTACATCATGGACCTCTTCAGCTTTCCCACACTTCTTTCCTAATTATTGTCCTGCAGGACAGCTGATCTATTTCAAACAGGAAGCTGTTTACAGATAACACTTGCAACTGTTTTGTCTGATTTGTTGAACTGTCGAAAAGCAAAAGACAACCTCTTTTCAAATTAAAAACTGTCAGACTTCTGTAAACAGCAGCAATGAGGTTCATCTGTGCAGTGTCCCTGCAGGCACAGAGCGTTCTGCAGTTCCCATTTTCTCAGCAACCATAAGGTAAGAGACTTTTATACTTTCACTCTTCAGAAGCGTGTAGAAGAAAAAGCCTGGGTGTTTGTTAGGGGGCTGCCTCGTAAGTGGCCGAATATGACTGATGATCCCCACATAGTAGGGGAAGGTAAGGGAATTAAGAACTTGCTCAATTCTATCAGATAACGTTGGCCCTTTCTGTTCAGAATCACTCATGTGGGTTCGATCACTAATTCCTGTTTAGTGTGGGGTTTGTATTTAAAAATGTACAAATGCCATTGGAAGAGCTCGCTTTCCTTTGAGCACGGAAGGACAAAACAGTATTTTAATTTTAATTCTTCCTACAATTGAAACTTGCTGCAGTTCATTAATGGGTTGTGATTCGCAGTAACAGATAATCTGTATCTCAGTTTAATTTTGGAAATATTAAGTGCTTTTTTCCATCCTTCTACTTTTATTCCTAAGCAGCTGGCTATTTTCTACTTTAAAAAGTGAGCTTTTAATACAGCTGCAAAGCAGGGAATGAAGACTGACATTGCAGAAGTGAAGCAGATGACAGAAGAACCAGTAAGAGCTAAAATTACACCACTGGGTAATTAAGAGTAAACTTAGTGAAAACCAAACCAAGTTGGAAGTAGTATACAGGAATGCTTAATGAAATTTAAGGATATAAAATCTGTCTAAATGAGCTGGAATATGAGAATAAGCCATACTTCAGTAACCAGAAGGCCACATGCCTGCTTTTCAGACATGAGATGGGAAAAGTAGGATTCATAAAGGGACTTGAGAGTTTCCATTCTGACCTCTGTGCATACATATGTACGTGCTCAATATAGGCAGTGAAATTTAGGAGGAGGATTGTTTTCTAGCAAAATCAAATCACAGTGGAGAACTGAAATACCCAGCTTCACTTGTACAGTGAAACAGAAAGAGCCCCTGGACCGGTAATACTACAACTTTAATCCTTGGGTATTGAAAGATTTTAAAAAAATGTATCAGGAAACTATTGACATTTCCTTCTCTGTAGCTGAGATCTTTTGAATTTCATATTTATATGATCACTTACATGATCATGGTCATTTAAGGCATTAGTGATCAGAATATAAAACAAACGATTTAGAGGTCTCATAACAATGATATTAGGATCTTTTAATCTGTGAAAGTTGTTAGACATATCCCTAAAATTTTATTATGTTACTGTTGCACCGCAAATAAGGTATGCAGATGTTGTAGACAAGAAGTAATACTTCCAAGTTGAGTATTCCTTTTAAAAATGTTTGGAGTGTTTTTCAGAAAATTCTTAGATGTATCTGTCGAAATGAAATTAGTGTTTTAATTCATACATGAAAGAGAATATGTAACTTAAATACATAATCAAAATGGCATTTTAAACATGGCGTACTCCTAAAGTCAGCAGAGAATAGCGCTGTGGAAACAGCAGAAATCTACCGTGTAATTTATAAATTGTATGTTACGTTGAAGGCTATTTTTTCTGATTATTTTGAGTGATTTTACACTGTTTCTAAAACTCTATTTAGTCATCTTCAAGGCTGTCCAAAACCTCTTGAACCAGAATCCTTTTGAAGTAGGAAGGCTTTTGGCAAAGTAGCTTTTTAAAGAAAAGTGTCAGTTTTCCAGGGTAGTTTAGTTCTTTTTTTCAAAGTATTTTGGCTGAAACCCAGAAGAGTTTAGCCAAAAATATTCTCATCATGTCTCCTGGGAAGTGTAGTTTGTATATTGCATTGCATTTCACTACTGGCTGGACTTCACAGCTGAATCATGTTTCCCGTGAGGCCGTGTGGTCAGGGTCTCGCTATTTTCATTTCTGTTGATGAGAGGAGCGTTAGGATGTATTTTGGGAAAGGTAGTGGAAGAGGTCACAGACTGGGCTCAGACTGGGCTCATAAGGCATCAACTGTAGGAAAAGCCCCTTAGATTTCTGGTTGATGACTATTTGGCAGCTTCTTAAAGTTCAAGGGCTTTCTTCTAGTTTGCCTGTGAGCTACAGACCATCTTCGTTGTGGGCCTTGAGAGCAGGACCCTTCAAGAGGGTTTGATGTGTCAGTAAAAGGTTTAAAGCCTTTTGATGTTTTTTTGCAGACACCTGTACAAGTGAGAAAACATTTTAAAAAGTTTCGAAGACTTTGCTAGTGATTCTGCCAACTTTTGTGTAAGAAACGCTCCATTTTATACATTGGGAACTGAAAGCTGCAAGGGATTATGGCTGGATTTTGAGAGTTAGGTAAATTCTTAAGTCAAGTGGAAGACAACCTACTAAGAGCCTGAAGCTTTAGAAAGAGGTGGTTTTGAAAATCCAGCAAGGTCTTGTCTCACCCATCTAAGTGCCTCTTCAAAAAAAAAAAAAAATCTTGGCTGATATGCTTGTAGTTGTGCAAGATGTCTGTAGGCAAGAAGAGAAGTGAAGTTGGTCTGCCCGAGTTCTTCATCGCTGGAGCAGTTTCTTACTTGTTTATTAGGATGCAAGGATCCTTAGCTGCTGTGACTGTTTGGATGCTGCTTCCTCAAAACTATCAGAAGATTGGTTAGGAGGTCAATAAGGTGTCCCAGAGGCTAGAACAGAGCAATAAGACAGATGGTAGAGGAGTTTTAGGGTTTACATGGGTTTCCTTCTACACTGAATCATAGAATGGTTTTGGTTGGAAGGGACCTTTAAAGATCATCCAGTCCAACAATAAAGCACCTCAGTGAAATGTGGACATGAATAAATTGTTTCATGATGCTGTAAGAATCCACAATGTTTACGTGATATATGGAGCGAATGGAGGAGAGAGAAATGTTGAAGAAAGTGACTCACCACAACCAGCGAAGTGTGTGATGGCCACACCAGCCAGCTGGAAAATGCTTGTGAGAGAGATGCTCCAGGATTCCCTCTGCTGGGTGTGGGAGTGGGTAAATTCACCACCCTAAGTGCCAAGTGCCTGCAAGAACTTGAGTTCCAGAAGCTGGAACCTCACCTTGAATGTATGTGCCCAGTAGTCCTTCAGGCATGGAGACTTGGAAAACTGACTCTGAAAAAACAGTTTTCTACAGTTCTTTCTGAAAAACAGACTGCTGCTACCCAGCTGTCATGTAATGATCTACTGGCTGGGAGCACTTGCCTGGGAAGAAGGAGATCTGCATGCAGCTGATCTCACTGCTTCAGGCCTCCACCTCCCATCTGCTGGAAAGGTGCCCTGATCACTAGCTGACACAGTAATTTGGACATGGAACCATTGAACATCCAAAGTTTGTGTCCACAGTTACCAAGAGAGTTTCTGATGTTGATACTGCTTTGATTTTAGAAAAGAAAAAAGAGAAAGCCTAAATAATCTAGGGAAATCCATTCCTTTGGCATGAGGTGTCCCATAGGAAGCTAGTCCGCAAGAGCGCGGCATCTCCCCATCACGTTATGGAAGGGAATGGCAGTGTTTTCTGTTAACCTTCCTGCTTAGAGTGTTCTTAGAGGAGCCTGAAGGAGTTTGGATGTTTCCTAAATGGGCTAGGTGGGAGAATGTCACTCTCTTCAGGCAAGTCGTTGGCCAGCTCTTGTCTGTGCAGTAGGTAAAGCTTAGGCACCCAAATAAGTTTTCCAACAAAATCACAGGCATCTCTTGCCTCTTAAGGTAGCTGAATTGTCAGGAGGTGGTTTTGGATGCTTTGTTTGGACTTGGGAAGGGGCCACAGATACAGGTTCAGTGGCACTGTTGCCAGTGTTAAGCAGCTCTCATCTGCAGGTTTAGGGGTGAAGAATGGGGGCAAAGGATGGAAGATGGGAAGAGAAAATGTTTGAACTCTGGCTGGCTTTTGAGTGGGGGCCTTGAAGAATGAAGCTGTGTCCATAGCTGTGCTCATCTTTGGTCTTAAGCATGACTCACTCTGTGATTTTTTTTTTTTTTTTTTTTTGTCCTGTTAGTACTATTTGCTAACTGTGGAATAAGCATAAATAATAACAGTAAGAAATGATGCAGACAGCACTCTAAGACTTTCAATTTAATTGGAGTGATTTTCAGGCTTAGTTGTGGCTCCCTCCAAATTCTCCTGTGACGGTGCTGGTGATTTCAGCAGATATTGAAACTTGCTGACAATAGGCATGCATTTATTCATCTTTAGTGGGCTCATTAGAAGTAGCCTATGGACCTCCAAAAGACCACAGATCAGGGGTTGATTTGGTCTCCATCTGGTCTGAGTGCTGGGGGCAGTCTACTCATTTCCATGCTGTGAAGGCTGGACAACAAAGCTTACATCAAGTAGTGCTTGGCTGGCTCAAGAATACACTGTGCAGAGACTGAAGAGTTCATAAATCATTCACCAAAGAAGGCACCAAAATAACTCGCATCCATTTTAAAAGGCTTCACAAGCACTTCCTCCTTTGAATGAAACTTGTACATCAAAGACTGTTGATTATATTGGAGTTAAGGGGAAACAAGAAAGCATGGAAGTTTTTGTAAGGACATTATTTAATAGAAGTAGGATTTTATTATTGTCATCATAAGACATCATCTGTTGTTTGGGAATTAAAACAAAGACCTTTTAAAAAAAATAATATGTTAGGGAACTGGCAATGTTAGATGGCATGGTCATTACAGCCAATCAAAATAAAAACATCATACAAGAATGTAATGAAGGCCTAGCACAGGAAACGGCAAAGAATGTGTCATTACATAGGAAAAGAAAAATGTCTCTCAATAAGCTCTCTCATCAGAAGGGTGTTAACATGAAAACAGGTCTCTGATGGCTGGCTGGTTAGTGGAGTTATGTACGAGAAATGTTAAGGAAACGGACACCGAGAACATGTGGCGCAGCAAGAGAAGGGCTGCTTGTGCGTGCTGCGGACTCCAGGGTGGTGGATCTGTCAGCAGCATCCACAGATGTGCTTGCAATTTTTCTCTCTAGGTGTGCAATGAACTTGCAGTTTAAAGCCAATGCAGAGATGAGGTGAGATGACGTAATGAGAGCCATGTTATGAGCTACAGCTGAAAACACTCTTTACTGGAGGTTTTCTTCCTTTGCTGTTTAATCCCTTCATATCAGAATCGCTTTTCATGTAATTGTGGAGTGCCAAAAATTCTATAGTCACTTTCTAATTTCTTTTCTTTTTTATAAATATTATATAAAATCTTCATGAATGCATGAACAGTAATTTATAATTAAATAGTTCAAAATTAGTTTAAAATCCTTAGACAACTTACATGGCTATTTCCTTATGTCTGCTCCATTTAAATAATTCTGAACACAATCCTAAAGTTTAAATCTTCAAGGGAGAATTATAGATTTTTCAGTACCATCTTTCTTTTGAATTTTCAAGGGCAGTCCTTGAAAGGACAAGGCATATTTCTTCACAGAGCACTCACAGATAATCTTTGCTTGCTTTGTTGAGGAAATAGTGAAGAGGAACATGATTTATCTAAAGAAGTCCTTGTAACGTTCTCAGGTAGAATGTGAGAATTTCTACCAGTTTCCAAATGGCTTCATATTTTGAGTATTAAGTCTCCAGAATTATTCAGGTTGGACTACTTAAGTTTAAACTTTTGTCATGGTTTAACCCCAGCCGGCAACTAAGCCCCACATAACTGCTCGCTCATTCCCCCACGGTGGGATGGCGGGGAGAATCAGAAGGGTAAATTGAGAAAACTCACGGGTTGAGATAAAGACAGTTTAATAGGTAAAGCAAAATCCGTGCACGCAAGCAAAGCAAAAACCAAGGAATTAATCCACCACTCCCCATGGGCAGGCAGGTATTCAGCCATCTCCAGGAAAGCAGGGCTCCAGCACGTGTGACGATTACTTGGAAAGACAAACACCATCACTCTGAATGTCCCCCTCCTTCCTTTTTCCCCCAACTTTACATGCTGAGCATGACATCATATGGTCTGGAAATATCCCTTTGGTCAGTTGGGGTCAGCTGTCCTGGCTGTGCCCCCTCCCAACTCCTTGTGCACCCCCAGCCTACTTGCTGGTGGGGTGGGGTGAGGACCCGAAAAGGCCTTGACTCTGTGTAAGCACTGCCCAGCAATAACAAAAACCTCCCTGTTTTATCAACACTGTTTTCAGCACAAATCCAAAGCATGGCCCCATACTAGCTGCTATGAAAAAAAGTAACTCCAGCCGAAACTGGCACAACTGTCTGTGAGTCATATGTGGAGGTGACTGTATTGTCTTCACAAGGTCTATGGAAATAGGTAAACAGATTATATAGCAGAAGTGCTTTAAATGACCAATGATTTTTACACAAACTGTGCCCGCTGCTACATCTGCTTGCACAGTGCTATGGGTATAATGAGAACTTAATATACTGTTGACAAAGAGTGCGCTCTGTAGATGCTGGGGCAGTTTTACTGTCGACTTGAAACCCTCCCATCTGAAAAGGGGTGAGTTGGGCATCCAATGTCTTGCAGATCTTGAGTTTAGTTTCTGGATGGCGTGTGTCAAGCTTGTGTAAGCAATGCCAACTTGATATGTCCAGGGAAGTTGCTATATCAGCTACAGCAACATCTGTGCCTCCTTTCTTGTCAAACAAATCCGTTGGCACTTGATGTCTGTCAGGTGCTTTGTTAATGGTTCTGGTCATAATAGTTTTCGTTCTGTCTTCTAAGCAACTCTTTATTTAAATGTGCGTTTACCCATTTTTGTTAGAGAATTTGCTGAGTGCCAAAGCAGGTGGAGATCCAGGGGTTATCACTTAACGTAGCTTGTTACATTCTTCCCTAGAAATGTACATTATTAATATAAAGAAATCTCTCAGGGCGGTTGGTTAGATGGAAGGACTTTAATAAAAAAATCCCAAAGGGAGTTGTCATCCTCAAGAATCTTTTGGTAGTAGAAGCATCTTGGCATACAGATAAGGGAAGTAACACCTTCAGTTTATATGAATTCAGATAAATGCCCTTGTTTGCAAATCGTGTTCTACACATTCCATCTGTTTCTGAATTCACATTTCTTTTTCAAGTGAGACGTTTGTCAAAAGAATTCAAACCTGCATGCAATCACTTGTACTCTTTCTCAATATTTTTAAATCTTTGTAGACCAGTGCGTTGTACATGGCAAAGGATTTTGAATGCACATGTCATGGTGTAAGAGCTGCTCTGGGAAATGTTTTACCACTGAGAGGTTCTTTCAGCTGGCTTCTATTTGGCATACCTTGTAAGTAGGTATAAGGTATGCCAAAGGTCTTGACTATTGCCAGTGATACAGACTGATCAGTGAAAGTCTGCTGTAGCATGCTAGTGGAAGAATACTTTGACTTCTGAGAACTTTGTTAATGTCTAGTCATCTGCAGGAATCGCATATCTTTGCATGTGCTTTTACTCAGCCACATCAGATCCTTATAAACCTGTCCTTTTTTTTTCCCCACTGTGTTTTGCTTCTGCAGACATCTCTATATACCAACCACGTATTTTCTCTTAATCTGGGGAACTGCTTTGGTAGGTTCCCCTTCCTTTTGTCATCTTTCCGTTATCTGTACTTGGAAAGGTGTTTCAGGGCTCTCTGAGTGAGAGGACATGGAAAAGCAGTATTGCTATCAACTTCACCTTTTGCTTGTTCAGTGAAGATATGTGGCTGTATTTTCTGTGAGGCTTGCTTTTTGCTCTGATGCTCTTAAGTTTTCTCTTGTGTTTGAGTCTTGCCTGTTTTACTGAAGGTATTGTTGGTCTTTGTGTCACCAATATAGTTTACTTCCCTCCTTTTCCAAGGCTCCTTGGGAGCTGATATGAAAGGTTCAGCATAGGATCACATGTAGAGTGTTATTTGGTCTCTGCAGATACCCAGCCTGAGAATAAAAATAACCTTTTATTGAAATTGCATTGACACTGCCCCACTTTAAATGCAAGATTTTGATCATGCATGCTTGTGTACAGTAGCGTTTTGTTATATTGAGGATATCATTCAGAGAAGTATGTCCTTGTCATCTGAGGATAACACTTTTGAATCATTTCCATGACTCTTGGTGGCTTGCATGCTATTGCAAAATGCCTCATGTTGTTGTATCTCCTATGCTCCGTGTCTTTCACTGGGTATTATTTTCCATTGCAGCCTGGTATTTTGCCGTATCTTTCCTCCTCTTAAAATGTTCCCACTCTAACTTGGTGCTAGTGTTTTTTTTTTTTTTTCCTGGTGAATTTAGTCCCTTTAAATCTTTCACTTTACGCATCCTTCTGTTTTCTGTATGCTGCTGGCATGCAAGGGGAGTTTTGTAACACACTGGAGGCCATCTCAGCTGCTGCCAAGGGCATTTCTTTCCCTGGCTGGCACCATTTTTCACAGGAATGATGGCCATATTACCCTCACCAGGAATGAAGGAACTAAATCAACTGCAAAATAACATTACAAAAAGAGGAATAGCTTTCTGCTGGCGTAGCAGCCTGTGCTAGCTCATGATGGGATCAACTGGCAGTTGGTGACAGTACAGAGAAGGGGTGCTGCAGCAAGGGAGCCAGGCTGCTCTTAGCCCTCCCATCATTTGTCTTAGCTAATTAGTGATGGTGGGACTCCCCTCACCTAACGTGACATACCTACGAGGCCGAGCGAGTCGTCCTGGGCAATGAATAGGAACCTCCAGCATCAATTATATGTCCTGTTTTAGGATGGAATCAATCGCCAAGGTGCCCTTCTCTGACTTGATTATACAGGGATCTCGGGGTGATTTTCTCAGACTGAGCACCTACGCCAGAACAGCTGAATCCCTCCCAAGAGTCTGCTTATAACTTCTGCTAGCTTGAGATCTGGATCTAAGCAAAGTTGTCCTGATGACTAGGCATCTCCTAATGCCAGCTGTGCTCTGTCTTGTGGTTCACATTTTGAGGTGCCATACTTACGGTGTTGGGAAGGACTGGGCAGCAAAGTGGCTTCCCTTTATTCTTAGAACCTCCTTTAAACATAGCTGTTGAATATATAAAATATAAGAAAATGCGGGCAAAAAGATGTTTCTGCCCTGTTGTGTTTGTTCTCCTCAGTGAGGAGTAGGATGCTGGGGCAACCAAAAGCAAACCTTTCTCCCACCCACTTGCGCTCTGGGATGGTGCCATCTCTCCCTCTGCCCTTTCTCTGCCGCTCTCCCCTGGCCAGGCCTCTCTGTTTTTTCACTTTTGCTTTGTGTTTCTCCCACGAGTAGTCTACATCCTATGTCTCTTCTCTTGTCTTTGCTCTTCCTCTAGCCTCACAAACTGCTTTGCTTAGGTTTTGTCTTATTCCTGACCTGTCCATGTGTTTATACATGAGTCAACTGTGGGACATAAAAACAGAAAGCAGGGAAGAACATTAATTTTGCCCCTTTTTAGTCTAGTGTCCTACCACTAGGCTTGAGCTGGCTTCTTCACCAGACTTCTTCCCTGTGTGCCTTTCATCCTTTAATGTGGCATGCCTGAGTGTAGTCTAATTTCACCTACTGTGTCCATCCAATGGGAGCAATTACTCTGGGGAACTGGACCTGTGGGTTCAAATCCTTTTAAGTTAAGGGTGTTCCATAGCTGGTACTTCTCACCTTTTGGATCAATATTTGAGTAACGTTTCTGTTGTGCAAAAGGCATGTGCCACTGCTGACATGTCGGGGGGGATTGGATGGGGCCTTGATAGACCTTTCTGGCTCTTCTCTGCACCTCCAAGAATGTAGCTGCAGGACTGGGACCACCTTCCCCAGGTTAAGTTTGCTTTTTGAGCTTGTCCAGTGCCCTCAAGAAGACAACTGTCAGGCTGACCTGGAAAACTTCTAAGTACCTGGAGGGTGAGAACATGTTGGAAAGCATTATTTGGTTGAATGGACATTAAGGACTTAAATATTGCACAAATATCCTAATTTCTGCAGCCAAGTCCTAAGCCTCTGAGGATGTGGAGGGCTGAAAAGTGATGCCTTAAAGCTTCAGAAATGGGATGAAAAATAGATATGTAAATAGTATGTATTTATTCATTTAAAGAAAGGTATCCTTCAGTATTCTCCACATCATTCACTGATTCTTGGTGCATCCTTGGTGTTTTAGTTCTTACAGATAGGTGTGTGGGGATAGTGTCAGGTTCTCATGTGGAAGCTTTATAGGAATGGGGCTGTACTGAGACAATTTAGACACGGGTTTTGGAAGAACTGACACTTATATTTGTATTTTTTTGCATTTTGTGGTGATTAAGAACACTGAAAATTTGATCTGACATATATCAAGGATGGCACCCAAAGTCACAAACTATTTCTGTAAATTACAGCTGCAAAGGAGGCTATGGCAGAGATCTTGTCATCTAATAAGGACTTTGATTAAAACACTGCGGGAGAAATTTTGTTTAGCATTTCTAGTTATCTCTGACAGATACACAGACAAAGATAAAATTCTACTCGAGTGTTACTCTCTACCATCTAAAAAAACATGCAGAGCTGCTGTGAGAGATTTGGCACTCGGGGCAAGGAATCACGTAGGTCCCACCTCCCTCTAGTTACAGGTTTTGAAAACATACTTACCCCTTCTGGCACTATTTTCATCTCACCCTTGCTGACGCTCTGATTTTATATTTTCAGCACAGATGACAGTAAGTTCATTCTGACATAAACTCATTGACTTCAGCAGAACTACATCAGGAGGAAATTTGTCTCAATTTTTAAAAACATTCTTCTTGATGAAAAGACAGACTACTGTTCCTACATATGACAAGGGCAACTACATTGTACAGTCAGAACTAATAGTCCCTTACACCTCACAAACATCAGTGGAGGAAATGGCTCTACTGAGCCAGAATTAAGTGTGCTTTGGGGAGTAACCAATGACTTCTTATCACTTAGGCTTTTAGGTAATGTTAGCTTCCCATCAGCTTAGACTCACTCTTTTGTCCTCTGCAGCAAACCTTGTTGTTCTTCAGCATCATCAGGACCTGAAATGTGTTATGTCTCTGCTTTATGCTACTCCATGCTCCATAGATTTCACAGAGGCTTCGTAGCTGTGGCAGTTATGGTCCTCATTTTTGCAACTCTGTGGTATTAACATTTAGGGATTTTTTTTTTAATCTTTCAAGACTGTTGCTTTAACCTTTAAATCAACACGTAGAATTTAACTTTAGAGCATTGCCATGTTATGAAAATGATCACCCATTGTTTAAGCAGCTTTATCATTGATTTGATTTTTGTATTCCAGCTAAATGACAAACTCTTGATAATCCAAGGTAATGTGCGAGGGAGCTGGGAAGACAAATGAGAGAGCGCTTAGATGGCGTAAAAGCATAGCTACACAAAACATCTGTAGGTTAGGTTGATCAACAAGGCTGTAACTGAGAAAGAAGGGGTCAGTGACACAGGTTCCATCTCCAGTGTGAAAGACGTCTCCTTGCCAGGGAACGATCCGCAGCCCTTGGGCCAAGGGGTGAAAAGCAGCTTGCACGCGCAGTGCTGGAGGCTTGTCCCTTCTGCCGCTCCCCGCTTCCCCCAGAAATGAGTCCCTGACCTGCCCTGCGCCCTGGTGTGACCCTTGTAGCCCTGGGACTTACGTTTTGGGTTTTTTTTTCCAGTTTTGTTTTTTGGCTTTTATCTATTCAAAATGTTTGGAGTAGCGCGAGGCCTGTGTCACAGCCTGGCAGCCATTTCCCTGGCATGGTTTTGCGGGCGTGTGTCGCATCCGTTAGGATGCGGTTTAGGGCCTGCCGGCGTGTTTGCGGGGACACAGGCTGCAAGATAGTTCTGGGAGGTGTCGGGGTGGGGATGATGAGGACTTTGAAAAGTCAGGGGAGTGACAACCGTTGAAAGCTGTCGATGTGTCTGTAGTGCTGCCTCAAACCTGCTTGGGAAAATCGCCCACCAGGTTTGTGTGCCTGTCTGTACCAGGAACATACTCAATGCAGAACATAGATAATTCGGGCCATCCCTAAGAATGAAGTAAAGTTTTTAAAATTATAATAAAACATCATAATAAGAGTGAAACCAGCTCAGTAATAGTGAAATAAAAACAGCTCAAAG
>NW_010530263.1:13337-15493 GCF_000687285.1 Phaethon lepturus | reverse complement strand
AAAAGGAGCGCGAGCCGGCCGTCCCCAGGCAAGCCTCGCCGCGCCGCGCGGCCGTCTGCATCCTGCGGTCGGGACCTGGGACGCAGGTCTGGTCTCCAGGGACTTCCCCCTGGGAAAGAGAACACGCTCGGGGCTTTTATGTTGGAAGCGTGAAGATTAACCTACGAGCAAAGACACGAATAAACCCTAAAATCCCCGCTGCGTGGCGACGTACGAGCGCCCAGAGGGGTGACGGTAAGAGGCACGTTTCTCCCACCTGGTGCGTTCTCTCGCTTACCTGCCAACGCCTCGTACGGCGCAGACGCCGAACGCTCCTGCGCTCGTTATCGACCAGCTACAGGTTCTGCCTCGGCACCCCTTTGTGGACGGTACACGCCTCGCTCACAAAGACCGCGCGCTGACGACGCACTGCGGGTGTGCGGCAGGAGGCAAAGCAACTACGGGGAAGCACGGATCAATTGAGGGGACAAGGAATAAAGTCCGAACGGATTCTCACCCGGGTGCCACCAGCTCCACTGAAGCCTGTTTCAGGTGCAGGACGGCCGAGCAGAGAACGCCTGAAGCGTTAGGAAAAGGGGAGGTTGGCTTCACTGTCTTTATGCCCGATTCCCTGGTAATCCTAGATGTCTGCCAAGGCTGTTCGCTTGCAAGCCGTTTAAACAAAACTGGGTCTGCACCGGACATAAAGAGCACTCTGTGATAATCTCTCCATTTTTAAGAGATTTACTGAGGCTCCTTTTACTTGATCAAGCTGAGGAACAGAACACGTGCCTCACCACGTACGAGAGGATCACCAGCAAGAAGAGCACGTTGGTGAAAAAGTTTTTTTTCGAAAGAGCAGTATACAAAATGCACAGAAATACCAGCAGCCAGTCCTTGAGGAGCTCCTGTTACGACCGAGACAAATTAGGATTTACAGAAAACGTTATTGTGGACCATAGGATAACCTAAATGTAACAAGGCTGTTTTTTATTTTACGCATAGCAGAAATTAATTGGCTGAAGTTAATATGAAATAAAGATTAACATTAAATTCTCAGTATTCCCTTCCAGTTACTTTTTAATTTAACAAGAACTACAGCTTTCATCAACCATTAATCCGCTGGGCTTAAACCAAAGGAGGCGGATCAGGCTGATCTGTCTAAGGTGAAAGGTAAGGGAATTTTGCCGAGCGCTACAAAGCAGGTTCATTCCGAGTCACCAGCACTGCCTGAAAGCCCGGGCTGCCTGGTATAAATTCATGCTGGTATTTTTCCTGCAGGAAATTACCGTGCCACATCTCTCCTCTTCTAATCGTCCTTAATGCGACATCACAGCTCTGCATGTTACACACTGATGTTTACTTAACGTCACCGTATTAACATGTTCTAACATGCCCTCATTGTGGCTGCAATTCTAACTCCTGCGTGTGGTGGTTTTTGGTTTTTTTTTTCCAAGGCAAAAAGTAACACTATTTTTTAACCGTCTCAGTAAACACTACCTCGCGCAAGTCATGTTTTCCTCTCTTCCCCATGATTTCGATACACTCCGAATACACAGTTATCCAGCCTTTTCAAAATTCGTGGTGACATAAGACCGCACCGTTCACTGTTTTCACTTTTAAGCATGTCCTTACAATTCAAATCATGCCGACATACTCAGGGGGAAAAAAAAAAGAGGGGGGGAAGCCACAAGTAGGGCAGGTTTTACCTTTTGCTCTTCCTCCCTGGACTTGGAAAGGGACTAGGGAATTTTCTGTTCTGCCATTTTAGACAAAACACCCCTTTCCAGCTGCGGGAAAACAGTCTCTTTTATTCATCACAATTTAGGCTGCAGGGAAGGGTGAAAAAAATCAGTGCTATCAACTAGTTTTTTTCCAGGTGGGCAAAATACACATTTTATCCTATGGTTATTGACTGCTACCTCATGACTAAAATAATACCGGCGTGCCGCAGAACACTTTTCTTTTTTCTAGCTCATTGGGAAGCTGCGAAGGTGCCGTCACCATCTGTCTTTAGATTTTAGCTCACTGGAACGTCTCGCTTTCAAGAAGAGCCTCTGAGGAGAATTTCGAAACTAAAATGCGGAGCGCTGAGAGGCAGGGCCGACCCCGGCCGCTCCTGCTCACGCCTCTCACGCGCCGCTGAACGCTCCCCGTCTCCACCAAGCTGTAAGGCG
>NW_010530263.1:11693-13306 GCF_000687285.1 Phaethon lepturus | reverse complement strand
AGGTTGTAGGGTGCCCCGGGACGTTCCGCGGTAGGCGCCTGCCTCCCTCTCAGTAGCTAATCCAGACGTTCTAACCACGCAGAAGCACTGCTGACTATTTCCTCCACCCTCCCTTCCGAGCGCCGCGGCTTGGGAGGCATCCCGCGGCCCAGGGGATCTCCCAAGCGGTGACACAGGGAGGTGGGAGAAGGCAGGCGACTAAGTAACCGGACCTAGACGTACAGTAGCTCGCTTGAGACGTGAGCGCACACGTCGCGGCCGCACCTTGTTTGAGCCACCCTCTCTGTGCGCGCCTACTGCCAGGCAGAAGAACGCGCAGGCTTCCCGGCAGCCCAGCTTTGCCCTTCCCGGCACGCAGGGCTCTGCTCGCCCGGACCCGGACGATGACGGCCAGCAACGGGCTCCGCAGACCTTGTCCTCGGCAGCCGCCTGCAGCCAGCACAGGGGTTTCCTTTTCCAAGAGTAGGTTTGCTCGGTGGCGGGTGACACAGAAAGGTTAAGTGCTCCTTCCGTGTCAAAAATTTCAGCCTGACACCATCAGCAGAACGGGCATAAATAACGAGGTCATCTGCCGTCGAAGCCAAGCTCAAGCATTACGAGACAGAAATGTTCCCTTTCCGGCTGCTCACGGTGGGGCGGGGGGGAGGCTTTGCTGTTGTCTTCGGCAAAGAGAAAAGGACCCGGCCCCAGGAGCTCACTTTGAAAACTATACGTACCATTGAAATGGCAACCCTCAAACGTCAAAAGCAGGCAGAGAAACCGCACCGAGGAAAAACCGAAGCAGGTAGAAACGTACTGATCGAGAACTTAAGAGATTACAGTAAGCATGTGAAGTAAATGATGCATTTGCTAATGAGCATCTTCTAAATACCTCTTGTGCCGTTACAAAATTACTTAATGTCAAAATTTCTACTAACAGCCTTATTAGACCTGGCATGTACTGTTTTATTTCACAAATCTGTTTTGCGTTGGTTCAATTAAAATTGTTATATATTTTTGGGTCTTGTGTAGGTGCCATCTGTTTAACAGTACAAGTGAGTCCTGTGATGCACTTGTAAATTTTCTGCTGCAATAATTTTTTTAATATAATGAGGGACTTTGGATACGAGAAACTGCGTATACTCAATGATTTTTTTATTTTTTGGCAGTAAACTTGCAACCATCCTTACCGTGTTACAAGGAAGGCTCTGCATCCTATGGAAAAGCAAACAGTTCATCTACATGTCTGCTCCAAAGTCATATTACTTAATTCACGCATATTTTTTTCATTTGCTTGTTCTGCCTGACTTTGTAAATGAGCTTATTTTCCCAAACTGGAATCCACAGGATTGCTCTCAGCCCGTTTCCTATGGCTGTAGCTGCCTCCTCCCGTGCAGCTGGGAGGAGCACGTGGTGCAGCCGAGTCTTTACCCGAGCACCCGTGAAGCCCCCCCGTGAAGCCCCAGCGCTGGGAGGAGCGCGCCGGCCGGCCGCATGCAGCCGGCTTTGGTGCCTGTTGCAGCACAAATCTGCTCGTTACCGAGGTCCCGTGTAACGGGCGAAGAAAACCTATCTGCTGACCCAGAGCCGCAGGAGCCGCGCCGTTCCTCCCCTCGCCGCTATTTCTGCAGGGA
>NW_010530263.1:8224-11613 GCF_000687285.1 Phaethon lepturus | reverse complement strand
GAGCCAAGGCACAGGGGAAAAAGAAACCTTCACCGAGGTCAGACTTGCTGGCGAGTTGCTGATCCGTGTGCCAGCACCAGGCTGAGGCAGCAGAAGCAGGCAGGGCCAGGACCTCCGCCGCCGACACGCTTTGGAGAACGTGACCGCAGCGGTCCCGGGGAGGAGGGCATCCCTCAAGCACAGACACGCAACGACGTTCGCAGGCCGGGACGGCACAACGGGCCGCCGCAGACCCGCCTGGGCCCGAGGGGACGTCTGACCTGCTCGGAGAGAAGTTCCCTGTGCCGGAGCCGCAGAAGCTCCAGCTGCCCTACCACCCACGGCTCACCCAACCCGAAGCACCCGGCGCGCAGCCACCGGCACTGCTGCCGGAGGCGATTAAAACAAACTGCACAAACGTGGCGTTAATGGGAATGGGAACAAACGCACCCTTTTGAGGCAAACATCCCATCTGCACAGAAACACTCTGAAGTGCTCCACAGCAGAGCGAAACCCGGGGACAAATCTCCTGAGAAACACAACTAAAGCATTTTTTTTTATCCTTTGGGTCTTTTTAATTAGCTCTTGCTGTTATGTCACAAGCAGTGAAATGCTGTTCTTAAAACACAATGAATCACAACAAAGCCCCAAACCCAACCCATTTGTCGGTTTTCCTTTAAAAAATGTGGTCTCAAATTCTTCTGCTACATTCTCCAATATGTTGTAGGGGAAAAGTATTTGCAACGGCAACAATACTGCAGCTTATTGTGACGTTCTGAATTTTCTGCTCTACAGTCAAGAGAGGGATGCCAGATTTAAGCACACCATTTATTTCTATACATAGAAATGTTTTTTTCTGCCTAGCGGACCAAGCCGTGCACAACAGCAGCGTTCAGCTACCTGCAGTGCTGCTTAGTGCGCTTGGCGGGACAGTCCCCTCAGCAGACATCAGAGGGCAGAAGGACAGACGCTTCGGACGGACTGCAGTACCTCCGCCACCTCGGACGACGCTCATTTTTTCTCTTGCGTTCCTGCAGGCTCGCCAAGGCTTGCCCTGCCGAAACGCGGCAAACACGTTCGTTCATCCCCAGCTGACGGCTGGCTGAGGACCTGCTGAGGGCACCAACGCCCATGGCCTCCCGGCGCTCCTAGAGCAGAGCCTTCTGCGGTAACCGGAAAGATGAGAACTTACTCCCCACATCACGCTTCTCCTAAGGTATCTTCAGAGAAAGGGAGGCACCCAAAGTACACTTCTTGTCTGCTTCTGCCGGGATCGGCCATGGAGAGATTCCCCCTCGACCGCATCGCTTGCTTTAGCAATTACGCAAGACCTCAGAAGCCAAGCACCCCACCGGCCCCGGTCCCCCGGCTGCGCACCAGCGACGTCCCTTTCCGTCCCGAACGTCCACTGACAGCACGTGGAAACCCGCCTGTGCCGGCGGCAGTGCCCGAGCAAAGTGTCATATTTACCAGGTGCCCAAATACTGCGGCAAAGAACCGCTGCTACTACAACATACCGACACGTCCACTGACAGCACGCGGAACCCCGCCTGCGCCGGCGGCAGTGCCCGAGCAAAGTGTCATATTTACCAGGTGCCCAAATACTGCGGCAAAGAACCGCTGCTACTACAACATACCGACACAACAGCGTTTCAAGCGGCATCCCAGGATGCCTCTACTCTTTCCAAAAACTCTCCACGTTATCCATGCCCTCAGCAATTCCTCGGTACTCGGGACAGCTGCTCAGGGTATTGTCAACACGCGGCATATATCGTGTCTATTGACAGAACTGCAAAATGCTGATTAAATTATATGCTTTAGCCAACCTTTTGAAAATTAATTGAACTGCAAAACTGATGGGTTCAGTGTTACCTTGTTGGAATGGGGAGGCTGGGCTATGTTATGCTTGATCTCCTTTTATTTGATTAGGCAAATTAGGAAACAACAGTGTGAAATGCATTATTGTACTAATATGATGTCCAAAATGTGAATCTCATTAGAGGTCTGGCCTTGATGCTTTTTACTTGGCTTCTCTGTAAGCTGAGGAAGAGTAAGTAGGCCAGAAATACATATATTTCAAATCACAGTGGAATTTCCCCGTAGTAAACATCATATTCTGTACAGGCTTTAGTCACCGGAACATCTCCTCATAAAAACCATTTCTAAGCTTCTGGGGAAATTTAGTGCAAAGTGTACCAGCAATGGAGGAGGCACAGCAGGCAGATGAGGTTGGAGCCAGAGAGCGTTACCTACTGACGTAAGTTCACTTCGATCTGAAATCCGCCCTGAAGGAAAGCAGCTTTACGGGGTGCGACCGCTGGGGGAGTGGGGACACCAGAGCTCCCCAAAGGGATGGCCGAACGGTCAAAAAGCGCGTTTTACAAAACTCACCGTGGCAAGGGCGCCTGTTAGGGTTATTTGGGGAGAAAGAAGGAAGGGAGACGCAGGGATGGAGGGCCACCTCTGAGACAAGCCCAGGGACAGGCAGCTGCCGTGCTCCAAGACCGAGGGAAGCTCGGGCTGGCTCTGGAGAGAGCTTCGCTGCGGCACAGCCTGTGCCAGCGCTCTCGGGGCTCGTGCGGTACCCCCCTCGCGACATCGGTCTCTTCTAGGAAAGGTTTGAATTCAAGGTCACTCCATGATACCAGGGGAGAACAAACATATGGTATAGAAGTGAAACAACACTACATTTCATCTGTAAAGGGCTTTATGAGAAGGAGCCAGTTCAGATACAAGTTGGTAAAGGGTCACTTCACAATATAGTCCTTTCAAATTGCCGTTCAAACTCGGAATTAATTATCCTTTCACTGTCTTGGGTTTTCTTTTCTTCTTTGCTTCACATTAACTGCAGCCGAAATTATTTTAAAGCAATGATCTTGAACATCATGTCCTTCAGCTGGCCCTGAAAATCCATTTTCTGCGGAAAGCCTCCTTTCTTTTCCAAGATTTCTGTGAGTGTATAAAGCTCATCAAGGCTCTGGTTCTCTAGGGGTGTCAGATGCTCAAATAATACCCAGGTGTCTGCCTGCTGGACCAGCTCCAAGGTACTTTATTAGCATGAATAGGCCAATTTGAAAGCAGTTTAACTCCTTCGGCTTTCAGGGATCCAGCGCGCGTGTCCTGCAGCAGCGGCAGGACGCTTTGCGCATGCGCACAGCTACAAATACAAATTCCGAGTCATCAAGTTGTGAGAAGAAAACAGAGCGTCAAGGGCAACAGGCGCAGGCTGAGACACGCCAGTCTAACAAGAGAGAAATGTCGTTCATGCAATGATACCTATAAAAGAAGTATCTTTAAGGCCAGAACTACTCAGAAGCTCCCACGCTCTTTTTGGAACAGCATCTTCCCCCCCTTCCTGTGTTGGACTCTGGGCACGGCAGAGAAACAAGGCGGCTTTCCCACGCGCAGCC
>NW_010530263.1:1703-8067 GCF_000687285.1 Phaethon lepturus | reverse complement strand
CGGATACGGGGTTCATAAGCCTACGTGTGGCAGGCTGCCACGATGCCGCGCCACGCAACGCCACGCCACGCGTCAGTCACTGGCTCGGCACGCGAGGGGCACGTTCGCTCCCTATACCTCCCTAAGCCACGTGGTTTCCCAAGGGAAGGGAGAAAACACCCCATTGTAAACATACTGCACAGGGGTTGTTCCCAATGCAAACCGACCTCTGCAGAGAGCGAAAGCGGATTTCCGAGTTGACTGCAGGCTGGAACACCCGCGCCTCTCCCCGCACCTAAGGGTGCTTCTCTACTTGCTTCCTCTCGTGAAAAGCTTTTCGAGTCTTGCCCTGGGCCAGGGTGTCCCGTGGCACTGCGCGAGGCTCCAGCGTGCACAGCGGGCCCGCAGGCACCGCTGGAAGCTGCAGGGAGGCTACGCTCCGACCCTCTCTGGCCCCCGAGGCTCTGCCGTACGAGCAAAGCTGAAGACAGAGCTCAAGAGGCAAGAGGCTGCATCCTCCCCGCTCCGGCAGCCCAAGAGGCGAGACGCAGACCCCAGCCCACGCCAGGCCCTTCCCGACGCAGGCTGAAGGAGCTGTTGGATGGGCGCTGGCTCCCGGGAGTCACACAGCGCAGAGACTTCCCTCTCCCTTCTCCACCCCTACAACCTGTTAGCGGGTGTTAATGAAAACCGGCTTCGGACAGGATTTTCAGAAGCTTTTCGCCGAAGCTTAATGTCGTGGCTTGGAAATAAAGGGGACTTTATCACTGACATCAGCCTATTTACATTCTCCAGAGAGTAACAACAACATATAAGGAACGTAACAGCATAACAAAACACTGAATTCGGCGGTCTCACAGTGATCTTCAGGTACCCTCAACTGGCCCAAGAGACATACTTTTCCTCAGTAAGCCCCACATATCCACAGCCTCCCTGTTAAACAGGCCTCCTCATTTTTTTAATTTCTAAACCAACTTGCTGGAGATTCAACCCAGGAGCTTAAGAGCTCCTGGAGGAACACGGGCACGCGCTCAGCTATTTTGAGTGATGATCGCTCGTGTTTCAGTTCGTTCACTGCTGAATGTTGTTTTCCTTCTGTTTAGTTCAGGGCTGCATTCCTAACCGTTGCTGCCTCCAGCCCGTTTCTTACCAAGCTGGGGGAGAGGCGCTTTGCCACCGCGCTCAGCTGCCTCTTTAGTCCGTGCCTGTCGGGGGGCCGTTCGCAGCACCCCGCTGCCGGCTGCGCAGTAACACGGCAGAGATGCCCCTCCAGTTACAGGCTTCCCGTTCACTTCCCATTCTGCCCAGCAAGTCAGCGCAACCCTCCTACATCCCTAATCCTCTTACAGCGGGAGAGTGTAATTTCTTCTGCAGGGTGCGACCTGCCATATGCTAACCCAAAAACCCAAGAAAGAGGCTCTGGTCTCTAAGGGGGGAGCGGCCAGCTTGCACCCAGGACCCCGCGCGGCGGAAAGTGAAGGCGAGACCAGGGAGACGCCCCAGTTGCAGGGGCGAGCAGAGGAACCCCTCGATAACTGTGCCTCTCCGGATCCGCCGCCTTGCAGATGTTGCCCGCACGCGCGCTGCAACTGCCGCTGCTCTCCCCCATTCTAACATTTCCACGTGCGATGACTCCGCCACTTTGGCATTTATTCCCTGCGGACACAAAGCCCCGTGTACCGGCTCCGGCACGCCGAGGTGCCGCATCCCACCACCACACAGGAACACAGCTCTCCAGCAAGAGCCAGCCGGAAGGCTGCACGCCAGGTGCTGCCCAGGAATACCATAGGCAGGAGGAATGAAACCACACAGGACTATTTTTACTAGTTCTCTTTATGTGCACAATAGAGACAACAGTAAATAACCTTTCTGCCCCCAACCCCTTTCTTCTCCATATAAATTTTTCCTCTCTAATATCTAATTTCTCATCATCGTGAGTTGGCTTCACCGATGACAACTTTGCCTGGAGCATGGAATAATTTTCCCTAAACTGTGTGTGACGTTGCCAACACCTCCGGACTCTTTTAAACTCCATCTCCTCCAATAAATGCCCAACGGAATGACTGAGTTACCAGTTTCCTCAGGAAAAAACGGGGAGGACAGACCACGGTACCTCACGCACCACCGCACGGCAACTCAAGTAAATGTGGACTGGGTGTGACGATCGGTTTCCTTACCTCAAGAGGGACAATGGTTCCTATCTCGAGTTTTAATTGGTGAAAAACTGTCTTGGTAATTTTGCTATCAGCGATAGCAAGCCTTGAGTATTAACGGTTAAAAAGGACTGAAGGATGCAAAAATCGGTGGTGGATGAAACTTGTTCGGAGTAGTGAGAAGTAAATGCACGAGCAATGGATGAGGTTAAATACCTGGAAAGTACAGGTTAGATATCAAGAGAGGCCTCTAGGAGATCCAGGAGGCCCAGATCACGCCTCTTGTTCACTCTTTGGGTTGTGCTGCTTCACCCTACCAGGCATTCGCTGGCCTCGCGCCGCCACCGCAACGTCTCAGGGAAGAAACACCGTCTTGTCATCACAGCCGGGAAGATCACCCTGCGAAGTCCCACCCACGTAAAGGAAGGAGAGTTGTGTGAATGGCCACAGAACGCAGCTCTGCTGCATACCTGCTGCTCCAGGCCTTCCCCCTGCTCAGAGACGAACCGCTTTAGAAAATACTGGCAAAACCGTCTGCGTGATGCTGTTTCCTTCCTCACGCCCAGGGCAGCAAGAGGGGAATGAACACGTTGACCGTTTTTCAGGCGCAAAGTCGTCCCCCCCTCAATGCCCGAGGCGCGACGCCTGGCTCGGCGTTCCCCTCTGCTGCCGGGCCAGTGCCTGGGCACAGAGGAGCCGTGCGGCAGCCACTGCCCTGAGAGAGCGAGAAGCCAGCGGTAGCGCACGGACCTCACACGATGTCTGTGTCCCCATCAGGGAGCGGGGCATGGGCAAGAAGGGCCGTGACTGTGCCCAAAGCGACGTGGCAGGGCGAGGCAGGGCCATGTCCCCGATCGGTGCAAGGAAACACGAAATCAGCAGCGAAGCGTCGGAGCATGTGAGGATCCTGTCAACGCACGGTTAAAATAAGAACTGTGAGCAGATGCCCTTGGCTTTCTAGGGACTACAGGAAAACTAAGCTCCTTGCTTGGAGCTCCAGCACTTTGCTTCAGAAATGGAAGAACCAGAGGGACCGCTGGTCCCACAGCGGAGAGCAAGTCCATCGGGTCGCTGCACGCCTGCTCCGAGGTTGGCTCCTCAGCCCACTTGCCAGTAAGCGGCTCAACTGGAATGAGGTCTCTTGTTCAGCTGAAAAATGCCATTAACGAACATGCAGCATGGCACAAAAAGGCACGCACCCATCTGTTGCTCCCTGTCGTCAGCATGGCTAATAAACCTGGGGAGCTAGTCCCTCCTCTTCATAAACCAAACAGGAGCAACGACGTATCGCAGCGTCTTCCCCACGCCATCTGCCCCTTCTGCAAAGGTGTCCCTGCCAGCCCTGCTGCAGGTATCTGCTGCTGATTACTGCTTACGCTTGACCTACAGATCCCCATCCCACCGCAACCAGAACGCCGTACCACAGCAAGACGTGGCTAACCTACCTCCTCGAGCGCCCTGTGACAAGATGCACTGCCGTCTACCGAGCCAGAGGCGGCGGAGAGGGATGAGGTGGCAGAAGGAGAACGAGCTCAGGGATTGCTCTAGCACCTCTCAGCCCCCACGTTATACAGACCGGTTATCATTTAGACGCCCCAAAATACCACCACAGCGGTAACGGTTCAGACCAGACATCCATCTAGTCAAGCTTCCTCCAACAGTGACACGTGGCAGGAGCAGTATAAAAATACAAGGCTATGACAACAGTGCCTGCACACTCTCCCCGGCCACACTTAGCAGCTCGGGGATGCCCTGACCCAGAGACAGGAATTTTTGTATCTCTGCTGACATAACGCGGTCTCAATCCCACCCTTTCACATGAGGTATTTTCTTTTATTTCCAGCGTGCAGAAACGGACTACGCAAAACAAACAAAAAAACCCCTCACAATCCCCCAGTCTTAAAAAATCAGTTTCCACTGAAAAAGCAAAGCTCCTTTTAAACTGCACAGGGTATTATTTGAAAGATTGCAACGAAGAGCTAAAAACTTGAGCCGCCAAGATAGGTAAGATTTCAACAAATACAATCCCAAAGGCCCTGTTGAAAGTTTTGAAAAACCAAGGTTTAAGCTGTTTTAAGCTGCGTGAGGCCCTGCTACCAGGGCTCGAAAGCAAGGGGCTGACGACATGGAGGCTTTCCTAGAAGAAACTGGAATTTCGCCACAAAGCACAGAGCAAGCAGGGGCCGGGGTTGCTCACGGTCAGCGCCTAGTGCCCACGTCCCCCAGCTGACACTCACACTCTCCCTCCCTTCTACAGAGCCAAGGTCCTCCGCTCCCTCTCCCCACGGCTCACGGCTGTGCGCACAGAGCCCTGCCGGCCTCACCAGCACCGCACTTGCTCCTTGACAAACCCGTTTAAGTAAGTGTTTACGTTTTGTGGTCAGGAACTGTGTAGATCAGATTCCTCGGCATTTGCGTATACTATTCCCCGCATCCCCTAGGCCTTCTTCTGGCAGCACACGGGGAAAGCGAGCTTGGGGACCGAGGGCAGCTGGGGGTCACTGCACTTACTGGGGCATATTTTCGATTGCCATAATCAGTTTTTAAGGAGGACGCGGTGGTCGCAGCACATCATAAATCCCAACCAAGCTCTGTAACTATTTTTCCTGCCTGCAAAAAATAGGTCACAAAATCCAGCGCTTTGTTTCGGCTTCTCTCTGTATTTCGCAGGGAGTCACGCAGCCTTCCCCCCAAGCTGCACGATCGTCCCGGTCCCCGCAAGGTTTGGTTTCTTCCCTGACACGCGAGGTTTGGTTATATCCCCCCGTCTGCATGTACGACACTGTCGCACACAGAATAACCCAGCCGCTCTGCTTGGTCTCTTTGGGGCTCCCGCCTGCGGAGCCGCTGCACAGAAGGGATGGCATTTGGCTGCCCAGAGCATCCTCACTGGGTGTCTGCAATGCCCCGAGAAACCTTCAGCTGCAGAGCTCCTAGCGCTACCGCTTCTGCTGCCCCAGCCTGCCCCGATGCACAGAGCAGGTCCCTCTGCTGTCTGCCCGAAAGCCAGAGGAGGGGCAGGTGTTGGCCCCTGGCCTCAGCCCGTGAAGGTGCGGCACACGTGGTGTCGGTCTACTCTGCGTGCCTCGTACGAAAAGATGACAGCAAGCATCCCCCGTTCCTCTAAACCAAGCTTTATGGCAATTCCCTCTAAAGCTGCAAACATATGGACTGCAGGACTTCTCTGAAACTAGCCACTAACATTTCCGTACCTCTAACTAAATCAAACCAGCTGCGAGAGCGCCTTCGCTTCTTCAAATAATTTCCTCTGAAAAGGCCGTCCGGTAACCGCCGAAAGTTCCCTTTTTTAATTTTACGGGACGGTGTTATTTAACACAGTGTTTGTGTCCAACCCAGCCTGTGTAAGTCGACTGAAAGACTTTTACTCATTTCTTTCGTTGCTGGACTTTGCTTCCAAAGCTTTAGCAGCGCTGCGGTTAAACGCTCTCTCTAGAAAGGGAAAGACGCCATTTCTGCTGCTTCTGATGCACAAAACCGGCGTAAAACCTCTTTTGTCAGGCCATTCTCCTTTCTTCACATGAAACACTCTCTTTTTCTTAGAAGCAGCTAGAGAAATAGGTGAAGTTTTTCTATTACGGCTAACAAGAGAGTAAAACTAAGCATCTGGGAAAGTTAACACTCTTTGGCCTGACCACTTACTAACGATTTTAGTCTTTCAGATCCGATTTCTTTGTTTCCTAAGAACCGCAAAGTCTTCGCGGCAAACTCATCATTTCAAATCCCTGCGAAAAGGCTCGTCCCTTTCTTCTGCCTGATTTCAGAGGCAAAAGTTTCCTGGAAGTTTTGCGTGCTTCCAGCTGAAGGTCAGCAGCGGCAAAAGACGGCGACCCCGCAGCTCAGAGCTGTTCCTCGCCGTCGCTACACCCCGCACAGCCCCTGGCCTTCGCAATTAAACCCTTGCCGCTGGCAATCCTGGAAGTTTTGCGTGCTCCCAGCTGAAGGTCAGCAGCGGCAAAAGACGGCAACCCCGCAGCTCAGAGCTGTTCCTCGCCGTCGCTACACCCCGCACAGCCCCTGGCCTTCGCAATTAAACCCTTGCCGCTGACAATCTTTGATGCCTCTGACCACCCTTTCGATGAGAAGCAGCCAGGAGCGCACTGGAAGAGAGCGGCGATGGGCGATTCTGCCTCTGGCACAGCAGACTGAACACAGCATCTTATCCCACCCCCGCGGCAGCCCCGGCCCTGGCTCAGCACCTGGGGGATGCAACG
>NW_010530263.1:1403-1618 GCF_000687285.1 Phaethon lepturus | reverse complement strand
CGGAGCCAGCCACGTTCCCTTCTCCGTCCCCGCGCTGCCGCCTGGGTCACGGGAAAGGCCACGTGAGGACTCCCTCGCCCGGGAGATGACCGACTCGGACGTTGCAGCTACAGGCCATGCCTATGCAACCCAAGAAAGCATTTTACGTCACCCAAAGTATTACGTGGTGCAGCGAAGCCGGTAATGTAGAACCAGGAGAGAGCCGGCAAGCGTGA
>NW_010530263.1:1060-1340 GCF_000687285.1 Phaethon lepturus | reverse complement strand
AAGGAAGTTGGAGCCCTCTGCAGAAGGGGGATCCCGACCCACAGCAGCTGACAGGGGAGGAGAGAAGAAAAGCTATCAGCGCTGCATCCCGGCTGACGGGAAAAGCGATGTCGCTGCTAAGACCTGGAGAGGTAAATCAAGCGCTAAGGAAAAGCCCTCGCAATGCTGCTTTTACCTAACAAAGCCACGGTGATCTCTCGTGTCCTCCCCGACGCCCCCAGAGACGCCCCAGTTTTGACACAGGGCCAAGAGGGGGGCAGATGTCTCCTGAGGAGTGTCG
>NW_010530263.1:0-937 GCF_000687285.1 Phaethon lepturus | reverse complement strand
GGCGGCTGAAACCACCCGCAGCATTCATCTCCCTGCCAAGACAGGACTGTAGCAAAGAGGTTTACTTTACCAGGACCTGGAAATCTTTAAGATGAGTAGCCTAGACAAAGCCAACGGTGAGCAAATTCACGCTGGGCGGTGTCTTTCAAAACCCTTGCGGAACAGCTGGGGACTCAGCCGGGACACCCACTGCCATCACCTAACGCGGTCAGCACTTTTTCTTCCAAACGGCCCCCAACTGCGTTTTATTCCCCTCTCTCGTATGGATGAGGCTCTGTCCTCTGGCATATGCCACACCTAAAGGAACTTCCTCACCCGTAGGGAGGCAGTGACGTGACGCTGGGTCCCTCCCTCACCCAGATGTCCTGTTTGGGGTGACCGGTGCCACCAGTTGACCGCCTTCTCCTCTAGCCCCAAATGCACCCATGGGGTCAGCACGAAGCAACAAAAGCCTGCAGGACAACGGGACTCACCTTTTATTTATATTTGTTTCTCATTACGTAGCTGCCTCAGCCAGCAGCTGAAGTTTAAATAGGACTGGCTTAAAAGGTAAACATTTCTCACAGCTTTCTCATCAACTATATTAAATATA
The DNA here is from genome assembly GCF_000687285.1 of Phaethon lepturus. Taxonomy (NCBI): domain Eukaryota; kingdom Metazoa; phylum Chordata; class Aves; order Phaethontiformes; family Phaethontidae; genus Phaethon; species Phaethon lepturus. Next base: position 345 of record NW_010530263.1, on the reverse strand, counting down.
GTCATAAAAAAAAAGAAGTCCCACAATATTTTCTGTATTTGCTGAAGGATGACGTCCTCCTTGCCTTAAGCGTGTGCCAGATTACTCATAAACCTGGACCATATGCCACTGCAATTTACTGATGGGCCCAAGCTGTTTTGGTAGATACAAAATCCGAGGGGATTAGGGAGGCTCGATCCACACTGAAAACAGAGCAACAGCGGTGGGGCAGCTGCTTGCTCTCTTTGCTCAGTCTCAATTTAGGTCAGCGGCCACCCAAACGCGATGCTCAAGAGCTGGGCTGTGCTGCACGCGGGCACAGGCTGGCCCCAGCCCCGGGCACCTGCCGCCTTCGGGGTGCCCGCC
>NW_010530262.1:0-1966 GCF_000687285.1 Phaethon lepturus | reverse complement strand
AACAACACTGGGCAAGGGACAGAAACTCTGCCACCCGGCGCTGGCTCTTCCCAGGGACGGGATCTAGAAAGGCTGTAATCTGGGAATAGCATCTACCCCATAAAAAAGATGAGGCCAAGCATACCTAAATGGCAGTACCGTCCATATAAGCCAGGATCGCACAGACAGGCTCCGTAAATCCGATGGCAACGACCCCGGTTGGCACAGTTGCACTTTTTCCTGCACTGTTTCCCAAAAAATCCTTTAGGGCACCCTAGTAATAGAGAGAGATTTTCTGGGAAGGTGAGGCAATTTTGGCCTGTCATTTTATTTCCAGCAGGCCCCAGGAAAAACGTACCAAACCCAACGCTGAACAGCATCGGAAATGAACCTAGGCAATGGATGCAGCGAGCGCTGAAAAGAAGGCCAGCTTGTTTTCTGCCCAGGAATGTGCTTGTGTCTCTACGCAACAAGGTAATGACGAGAGCGATCAGATTCCCCGCGTCAGCTCAAAATCAGACCGTTGCGGCGGCCGGCGCTGCCCTTGACTCGCTGCCGCTCGGCCGCACGAGGTGCCTCGAGGGCACCCGTGGGCTCCGCACCTCGCTTGCAACGGTGACACCGGTCCTGCGAGGAATCTGCCCTGCAGGGCTCCGAGAAGTCATTTTTTTTCATGCATGAGAAAGTAACCCCTGAGGCCATTCCTACTGATAAACAGTGACAGTTGCACTATTGAGGGAATAAAATTATTGTTCTTTCTCTGTTATGCTAAAGATATTATTATTAGAAGCACACGGCAGACAGACCGTCTCAGCAGAAAGCTCCGGCCAGCATCCGTCCGGGCAGCACGTGCCTTCTCCCGTACCTAGCAGACAGTTTGAGCAGAGGAAATGCCCCCCGGGACAACAGATCAGTTCCTTGTTGTTTATTTTAATCTTCCCTTCCTGGTTTTTCTCTGAACCCCTCAATCACCTCCTTCCTACCGAGAGAAAAGGTCAGGGTATCTCCTGCATTCATTTACATTCTGCTTCGGCCTCCTCCTTCGGTAATAGTTCCCATATGCTCCTAACCGTTTGTCGGGAGTCATTTTGTCTGAGTCTCTTATTGTCTCACTCTTTCTGTGTTTTTAGATGACATCGCCCAGATTTTAACTCTTTGGGAGTGAGAAACCAACACCAGCTGACACCTCCTTTGGGTACTCTGAGCAACTACTGTTGTCACAACTGTTCAATGCTTTGCTTTTCCTTCAGTGGAGAATACCTCCACGGTTCTGTAAATTTACCCTTAAACATGCAATTTTGACGTTCTTTTCTGTGTCCGCCACTGAACGTCCAGTGAGATAGAGACGGCTGCCCATGGTCATGGCTGAGCAGCAAACAGGGCCTGCAAAGGTCTTCCAGCGCAAAGACAAGGCAGACCACCTGGAGCACTGTTTTGTGGGTGAAGAATCCCCTTTACCGTCTTTTCCTTATGAAAAGGGCATTTTCCCACGCAAGACTAGGTGACCCACCGGGTCAGACGGAGCAGGGATGCGTTAGGGCATGGTTCAACAAGAGTTGGAGGATGCTTTCAGTGAACGGCTACAAAGGGACCAGCGTAGGGCGTTCTAAGGCTTCAGAGAAGCACAACCGGAACATCAAAGAGCGGCACCAGAGATGGCTGTAATAGCCTTTTATCGAGTTACGGCAAACGCTCTACTAATACGTTGAGAGAAGCAGAAATGAGCTGCCGTCGTGGGCCGGGGAACATGGCTTGCAACTGGCAGCTCAGGAGCATCGCTGTTTCCTTACAGGAGAACGTTCCAGGGGGAATAGAAAGCTTCAAGGGAGGCCCCAGTGTTTTGCGTGTGATTTCAGGGCCCCGCGGAGGTGCCGTCCCGCCTTTTTGCGGTGAGGCGTGACACCCCGTGCCCCTCCAGGTCGCCGCACCTTGCTGAGGGCTGCGGCGAGACGGAAGGGGATCGCCCTCGCTGCCGCGCGAAGCAGGC
>NW_010530261.1:0-3322 GCF_000687285.1 Phaethon lepturus | reverse complement strand
TTTTTTGGTCCAAGTTGGCCGTTTCCTTTCACGTCTTTTAAACTTCAAGCAGTATGGCATTATCGAGGTTTAACACACATCACATACGCTGAATGACTTTGAGCATGGGATGTAATCCAAGTGCTGCACTGCAAGTTATGAATTTGCTAATTAGCACCTATCCTTGGCATTCACTTCTGGTTAGCGAGGAAATCCCGTAACCTTTCTGCCTGGAATTGCTCTTTAACATCGGGATACTAATCTTTATGGACCTGATGGGTACGCTATGCCGGTTCACTAGTTAATATTTTTCAAAACAGTTTGAAGATGAAAAATGCTGAGTATTATTGGCCTTTTATCTAAAAAGGCATTTTAAAACATGAAGCTAGGGAAAGATCTGCATAAATTAATGCATGTGTTGATTATGCTTTATCTTTCCTTTTCATCTGAATGTACTAAGTAGCAAGAGAACTGTGAGAGTATGTATCTTTCCTTTTCATCTGAATTTATTAAACAGTGAAAGGACTCTGTGAATTAGTAATCTAATTTGAACATCAAACCAAAGGCAAAATTCTTCCTAATCCATCTTACGGATCTCTCCTCAGCAGTAGAGATTTCTTGCATATCTCAGGTTGAAGGACGATATTTCAGGCTCGGGTTTTGATACTTTCTGGATTGACAAGACTTCAGTAAAGAATTATTTTTCCAGATCAACCTGGAAGGTCAGTAACAACTCTCTACTTTGTAGTCAAAAAAATAAGGAGCATCAATCAAAACTAAGTTGCTAACAAAAATCAGTGATGTCGAACCAGGTAGTTCTTACCGGTTTCAAGAGGGAGCTGTGCTTTATACACTCCTCTGATATTCTCGTCATTTAACAGAGTAACATTTGTTCAATCATTTGAACTTTTTTGCTTCAGTAAATGTTCATCATAATGACAACTTTTTGCACTTCATGAGATTTAATTCACACTTGCAAGGTCTTTTCAATTCTTAAGTGCAAGATAATATCACACTGTGGTTTGTTAATTTCTTTGCTTCCTGAATGTGAATTTCTGGAGAAACAGATATCACTAATTTTGATAGAGAAGGTATAACACAAGAACTAGTGAAGGATTCTCTCTTGGCTTCATGATGAGACATGTTGCAGCTGGAAAACTTTCACCCTCCAGTTTCAAATCTCAAGGCAGAGGGGAATTACAGGTGCTTAGTGAAGATCTTTGAAGGAATTTCAAAACTTCTCAGTGAGTTTTGAATCTCATACCAAGATGTGGTGAACGGAGACAGGCTCTTGATGGGTTGGCAGAGGAAAGGTGAATTCCCAGCTACTTTGGGAAGAGTCCTGGAAGTTTGATCTCTCCAGCTGGATGCTGATTTCAGCAGCAGATATATATTTGATTTTATGTAGCCAGCAAATGAAATGGGAAAATGAAATTGTTGTAGTTATTTGGTTTTGAAGTGTTGTGGATTTTTTTGAGAATTTGAAACAAAACCTAATCTTTGAAATGGTAAAACCCTTCATTTACCAATAAACTTTTATGTGGACATCATTGCCACCAGTTTCCCCAATGCCAGGAGAGGAGTGGCTGCAGAAATGGTCTCCATGATGGTAACTTAGGTTAAGGGTGTGCAACAAGCAGCCAGAACATCATTCGAGACTCCTCACCCTCAGTTCCCTGCACCTGAGCCCTTGAGGTGACATTATAGACCCTAACATCTTGTTAGCAATATGCTATTTCCCTGACGGTGAGACTTGGAAGAGGTATTCGTATACATTTGCTGTACTGTGAAGTCCTTCCTTCTGTTTTAAACTAATTTCCTCTTTGCACTATGTCAAAATGTACTGCATGAGCAAACCTCTGTACTGCAGAATAAAAATCAAACCACAACTTCTTCACAAAAATTAGCATCTTTGGTGGCCACTTTGAAGTAGCTCTAAATCTCATCTACCAGTCAGTTTGGTGTTTGGGTAATTAAAGAGGTCAGGCACAGAAATATGATGTACCTGGAGTTTTGCCAGCCTCTTTTTCCCGTCTCTTATCATGCTTGTCCATTTGGGATTCTCCCACAAGCTTTGTTCTATTCATCGTGTAGATTAACAGTCTGCAACTATTAACAACAAACTTTGATGCTACAGAGTGGGAATTGCTTGAGTACACAATTTCACAAGTAAATGGAGTCACAGCCCTGAACCAAGAGAGCTCCAAACTTGTTCTAATTTACAGAGGTCAAAAAGTAAATGGGATTGTTACTTGGGGAGGTAACTTGAGGAGAACATGTAGCGCTCACTCCCAACAAAGGGATGGAAGGTGAAAAATTTGATTGACATCTGGAGTTTGATTTCAATTTGCTTTATTCCTACCATTACCAGCACAGAAGACAACCCTTGCAGGCAGAGGAGAGATGCTGGGAGGTAAAGGTACATTTTTTTGTCTTTTGGTATTGGTTCAGAGCAGCTCAGTATAAATCCTCCACGAGGGACAAGCAGGTGAGGGTTTGCTCTGGAAAACGGGACAAGCAGCGGGGTGGGAAACGCTGAGAGGAGCAAGTCTGGGGCATTTGTTTCTCCTTGGGCTTCCTGAGCATCTTTTTCCAGATGCCCCACAGCTGCTTCCAAGGAAGCAATTTTGGGTTTGTTTGCTTGTAGTCTGGATTATTTGTGCAGAGGAGTGGAGTGCCATTTCCAGACATTTTTAGTTGCAGAAGGCTGTCACTTCCAGTGCATAGGCAGTAGGGTTTACTGAGTATTTCCTGAGAGATTTAACAGGATATTAGGAGATCAGGTAAGTATCTGTAAAACATCTGACCTAGCGCTAGTCACTCTGCATTTTTTCACAGTCGTCCTCGGTTGCCTACGGTAACGGGGCTATTTCTGCCTGTTTGTCAGGCCCTTCCATCCTGCCCCAGCCGCCCCTCGGGTGGGGGACGGGGCAGCCAGCCCACGTCAGGCGGGGCAGGAGGTGAGGGACTAGGGAACAACGTGGGCCAGGGGTATTTTGGGGAAGGGGTCACAGAGCACGGGGGTATCAGGGTTACCGGAGGGGCACAGGGGAGGGAGGTACAGCAAGCACAGACCAGGCTCCGCTCGAGCTCAGCCGCTGGTGAAATCGTTCACCCTCAGCCTTACCTTCTGCTCACAGCTGTTAGGAACAATGGCAAAGGCTACCGCCGACTTTCCTCCCACCCCAGCCAGCTTCCCACCGTTGTGTTTCATCCGACTTCGACGCACGAGTCAGTAACCAGGAACTTTACGTCAGTATAATTCCTGACAGTACTGCGCAAAGCTCCGCTTCCCCCGTGCTTTGTGTCCACTGACGCAGAGGCTCTGGCTCGGCATCCCGAA
>NW_010530260.1:1529-1805 GCF_000687285.1 Phaethon lepturus | reverse complement strand
AACCCCTCCCTTACATACAGCACCACCCTCCCACCTCAGCTGCCCTGTCTATCCCTCCTAAAGAGCCTAAAACCATCTGTCATGACATACCAGTGAGAGGACTCATCCCACAAAATTTTTCTTATGCCAATAGCTATAGGACAGGGCCAAAGCTTCTAGCTCTTCTTGCTTATTCCTCATACTGCACGCATTAGCAAAAAGACATTTAATCCTGTTATTCTTTGGCTGGAGACTGACAGTAGACTATCGGGGCCTCAATGAAGTCCCACCACCACT
>NW_010530260.1:0-1246 GCF_000687285.1 Phaethon lepturus | reverse complement strand
GCAACACAGCAGAAGAAGTTTTCGAGAAAGGGAAGAAAATAATTCAAATCCTTCTGAAAGCTGGTTTTGCCATAAAACAAAGGTCAAGGGGCCTGCACAGGACATGCAGTTTTTAGGAACAAAATGGCAAGATGGACGTCGTCAGACCCCAATGGATGTGATCAACAAAATAACAACTTTGTCCCACCAACTAGCAAAAAAGAAACACAAGCTTTCTTCGGTGTTCTGGGCATTTTTGGAGAAGACATATTCCTAATTACAGTCTGATTGAAAGCCCTCTCACACAAATGACCCAGAAGAACAAATTGAAATGGGGCCCTGAGCAAAAACAAGCTTTAAAACAAATTAAACAGGAGATAGTTCATGAAGTAGCCATAGGGCCAGTCCGGGCAGGACAAGATGTTAAAAACATGCTCTACACGGGCTCCCCAGAGCCTTCTCTTCTCCAGGCTGAACAACCCCAACTATCTCAGCCTGTCTTCATAGGAAAGGTGTTCCATTTCTTTCATCATTTTTGTGGCCCTCCTCTGGACCCGCTCCAACAGGTCCATGTCTTTCCTGTGCTGAAGGGGTTTGAGCTGCTTCAGAAGTGATTGGTACTGAAGCATCTCCTGGCACCCCGATGGCTGCTGCTGGGCTGGATGTTCAAAGGGAGGGCCCCTCTACGTATCATGCACTATGTGCAGTAGGTAGGTCACACTGATGACACAGCAGGCTTGAACAGAAAACCCCAGTTGCCCAGGAATCTTGGAAGTGAACATGGACGGGCCAGAAGGCAAAGTTTTTGGAATATCACCAGAGGAGGAGGTGATGCGGACTGAAGAGGCCTCACCGTATAATAAACTACTAGAAAATGAGAAGAAATATGCCCTGTTCAGTGATGGGTCCTGTCATATTGTGGGAAAACACTGAAGGTAGAAGGCTGCTGTATGGAGACCTATATGACCAGTCGTAGAAAAAGCTGAAGGAGAAGGTGAATTGAGCCAATTTGTAGAGGTGAAGGCCATCCAGCTGGCTTTAGATATTGTTGAATGAGAAAAGTTGCCAGTGCTCTGTCTCGCTGACTCATGGATGGTGGCAAATGCTCTATGGGTGTAGTTACAGCAATGGAAGCAGAGCAATTGGCAGCGCAGGGGCAAACACATCTGGGCTACTGGATTATAGCAAGTTATTGCTGCCTGGGTAGAGAACCTGATTCTGAAAGTACACCATGAGGATGCTCACGTACCCAAGAGTCGGGCCACTG